>NC_046157.1:27337060-27574560 GCF_011064425.1 Rattus rattus | reverse complement strand
ACTTTGTAAAAAAAAAAAAAAAAAAGGCATTGAAATATGAACTTATTTATGCCATGCATTCTAGCAACTCTAAGGTCTGAGCTTATTTTCCTGGGTATTTTATTACGTTTCATACCAGGATTTCAACTGACTCTCCCTTGGTGTTTGGCAGTTGATGTTTCTGCTTTTCATTTTATTTTTGTTGTCTTAGGTCTGACTGTGCAGTGGCTGCCCCACTGTGTGCACAGCTTTGTGTTTTGCTGATGTACTATGAGGGGTTTAGGGAGCACAAGCAAAGCTCTCACTTTTATCCACTCCACACATAGCTAGTTCTCCTCTCTACTTGAGCAGAAATCTGTGAAGTGCTTGTCTGGCCCCTCTACAACCCACTCAAGTTCATGGTCTCCTTGTTTTCTCACCGGCTGATCCACTGCTTGCCTGAATGGAATTGCAGAGTCGGGTTTAGAGAGCCACAGTATGTCCTTGAGGTAGGTTTTCGTTTGGTTTTGTTTTGTTTTTTCCCTCTTCAACGTTCACTGCTTATATCAGTAGGCCACACATTTTGACCACTGGCCTAAATGAAACCAATTTCCTCTCTCGAGAAGTGTGAGCATTCCTCTAGCCCACTCTAAACATCATCCAAATATCGGATGACACTAACATTCTTCCTAAAAGAGCTTGGAGGATTGGTTTCACCTGAATAAATAAATGAAAATTATTCATAACTCTCTGAATCATTTTTGCCTGTGGCAAATTTGTCTTCAAATAATGGTATTAAATAATTTTGTTAAATTTTTTTTTTTTAAAGAAATTTTGAGATCCAATTAAGATTACCTGAGGTTTGGTCTGTTCCTACCTTTATGCACCATTATCGCATCGAGCAATGTGTATCCTTACAGTTGCTGACTCCTTCTGAAGGTCTGCTCTAGGTCAGCTGTCTGTCACACAGCAGCTGCAGATCAAAGAAAGGAAAAGTGCAGGAGCGAACCTGATGCCCCTCCTTTATGTCCCTCCCAGTAGCTAATCTCTCTGCTTATCGTGCAGACTTTACTTGTATTTCATTGGTCAGAAATGAATCACGTGCTCACAAGTGGCCAATGCTTTGAGTCGGTTCCTGTGTAGGCTGGGTCTGTTTTCTCAAAGTGAAGAAGATGTAGTGAGGAGCAAGGGTGCGTGGTTGAAACCAGCTTCTCGGCTCTCACCCTAGTCTCATGGTTCCTTCTGGAAACACGCACATCTAAATAAATACCTTCAGCTTTAAAAGAAACTTGCCTTTATTTTTGTTGAATTCATCTGCATTTTATTCACTTTCTTTTCTTGCCGTCTTGTATTTAAAAAAAAAAGTTTGTTTTAGAATTTTTATTTATTTATGTGAGTGCTCAATGTGCGTGCATGCCTGAATTGCCAGTAAGCGTCCAAAATTCCTCATCGTGTTTAGAATAGCGTCTGACATACTGGATGTAGCTGATGCCGTGTACACCCGAGTCAGTTGTTCACTAGATCAAAAAGAATGAGTGAAGAGGCAAAATAGAAGCACTGGGGCATACAAGGGCGAATCTCAGCACTTCCTGTGTCATGGCTTTCCTGCAGCTGATCAGGTTTCTCTTCCTTCAAATCACCTCACCGTTCATATACTCACACACACCATGGTAACTGTTCCCAGAGATACTCTTGGTTTCCATGTCAAATTTCCTTCCAAGCTTGACTCTTGTGGGGTTTCTGGCCAAGAGCTAACTTTTCAGGTCTGTTGACAGTTCTCTGTAAAGCATCTCCAGCAGAAGCATATGCACCATGAACTGTGACTATCCAAATGGCAAACATTCTCTCAATTCTGGACAAAGAACATTACCAAGACAGACAGACGAAACTTGATTCCATATTATTTTTTCTTTTTTAACCAACTTCCAAAATCTCATGAGAGTCAGGATTAAAATCGGTGAAGCTTCCAAACTTTAGACAGAGTTCTCAGGCTCTTCAACCTAGCAAGAATTAACATTTTTCCTTAGGATGTTTTTGAAAAGGAAGATGGAAATTAAGAAGTGTGCCTTTGTCCAGTACTTGAAGTCCTGTTGTTCCAGCCTGAGAGGAAGAGAAATGGTACTAATACAATTTTTAATCTACATTCATTTCTGACGCTAACATATTTTTAGAGGTCTTTGCTATTTCTTGGAAGTTCTCTAATGACTATAACTTCATTTCCCTGGAGATTTTAGTTCATGACTTTATTTCACCATGAGCTCACAGATCCATATTTTAACAGGAACTTTTGTACACACCCAGGAGAGAGAGAGAGAGAGAGAGAGAGAGAGAGAGAGAGAGAGAGACTCACTATTTAATCTAATATATGTATATATTATTATATTATATTATATTGTTGAAATATCAGATGATAGTTTTTGATAATTTGAACCATAGAATGAAAGCATACAGCAGCAGCGGCAGCAGCAAAAGAAGAAAGAAGAAGCAGGAGGAGGAGGAGGAGGAGGAGGAGGAGGAGGAGGAGGAGGAGGAGAAGAAGGAGAAGACAAACTAACTAGATTAAGACAGTAAAGAATCTCTCATTCAAGAAGAAAGGCTACATGTGAAGAAGACACTATTGTGAGGTTCCCTCCTGGACCCCAGATTAGGCATCACCATACCCAAATATGTGTTTTCACAAGAGATCATTTATTAAGTCAGGAACAAAAGTTAAAGCAATTGCTTTCTGATTCAGGCAGAAAAAACAGCAGCAAATGATCTTGCAGGTGTAGTTATTAAGTAGAGAAAGGAGGTAGGGGCTGTGTTAGAATGGGCAAGGATGCTGTGGTATATTTTGATTGGGCATGTTAGTTAAGTGAGCCAAACAGGGCTTTTGATAGCTGGATCTTGGTAGTCAGCCTCAGGAGGAGGAAGTGGCCAAATAAGGGAATAGACCTTGGTGGCTAGCTCTAGGAAGGTAATCTAATGGTTTGGTTTTAGCAAGGCCAGGGAGAATTAGGGAGAAGGGAAAGGCTTGCCAAAGCCATACTTACTCTGGCCAGAAACCCCTCAGTATAATATAGAGCACACTAATTATTTTACATACACACACGGGGGGATAGAGTAGGAAAGAGAGAGGGTCACTATTTAACCTAATACACACACACGCACACACATATACAAACACACACATACACACACACATATACAAACACACACATACATACACACAAAATATCAGATATGAGTTTTTGATAATTTGGATCTTGGATCTTGGACTGAAAGCAAACAAAACAAATTCCTAATGTCTTTGGGTTCTAGTTCCCTTATTCAAAAAAAAATAAAATAAAATAAAAGACTCAGACTAGCATATCTGAGAAGGTTGTTTCTACATTCTGATTTTATGGTTCTTCAAACCAGCTGATTAGAATGGACATGGTGGACTGACAGCATACCAGGTTGCATGAAATTCTTGACACCCCCAGTGGAATTTTCTCGCCTTAGCTAACATAATTATATCAAGTACTGATTACATTATACTTCCTACTCCTCCCTGCCCCTCATAAATGTAGGTTGTTGCAAATTATTTTCCTAGGGTTTAGACTATGGTTTGGCTGAATTCTTACCGACTCATTTGAATGCTGTATCATTACCTCATTTCGTTCATTGCTCATTTAATCAGGGGCTTCTATGGGATGGCAGTCTCTAGAATGTGAAAGGCACATCGCTAGAGTAGGAAGTGGAAAAAACAGGTGCACCCCGAGAAGCTCTGCCAACAATAGAGCAAAAAACTCTAGTCAGGTTTCTAGGGAGCACTGAGCCCTACCACGACCTGGGGAGAGGATGGCCTCTTCTTCATGAGTTAATCCCTTGCTTTCATTCTCAATATATAGAAAGCAATAACCATTCCAATACTGTCTCCCCCTCAGGCCTTTAAAACTGTCTTGTTTGTGATCATTGCTTTCTGCTCGCTTTAGACATCACTCTTCCTACTCTCTCAAAAGAGCACTGAGACTTCCCCTTTTCTTAATTAAAAAAGAGAAGAAACCTTAACTGGCTTTTCATCCACTACTGCCCACCCCTCTCACTGATTACAAATTGTTGGAAGTGGTGCGACCTGCCCAAGAGAGGCTGTAGACTCTTGAGCAGCAATTTCTTCCAGCTGAAAGATTCCCTCTGGGAGGGAGGAGAGAGGCTCTCAAGCCCGAGGAAGCAAACAAATGTCAGGAGTCTTGAAAAGCAGTTGTAAGATTCCCAAGGCCCTTTGCCAATACCAGCCAGGATAGAGGAGAAGCAGCTGCTGAGAGGAGGAGTCCCTTTCAAAAGGACCTTCTGCTTGCAGGAGACTTCCCAACACCTGCAGCTGCCTGCAAGTCCCACAGAACCCTCTAGGGATGCAACTTCCGTGAGTGTTGCTAAGGCAGAGGTGGGATTTTTTTGGCTATAGCCTTTGAGCTATCCATGGTCCTGGAGGTATTTCCTCGCCCGCACTCCTGTAAGTAACCTCCAAAGAAACACATTGGTTCACATACAACGGACAACATATTCATTTGTAAGCACACTTCTGCCAACCAATCACTCATACAAGTGCTTATTAAGCACCTATTGTATACCGAGGACCGTGGATGCTGAAGTAAACCAGCCAAGCTCTCTGAGAGGCGTATTCTTTAAAGACTCGCCAGACATAAACTGACTGACAAACATATAATACCAGAAATGAGTTGTATTATTCAGGGTTCTCCCAAGAAACAGAGACAACAGAATACATAGGTGATATTTTTAAAATGTGATTTGGAAGAAGTCCCGGAATATCAGCAATCTAGCAATGCAGGAGAACTAATGCTATCACATGGGCCTGAAAACTGGGGTCTCAGTATCAAGCACAGGAAGGAGAAGGACTGGTAATTCAGCTAAGGAGAAAAGGTTTGAGTCTTCCAACTTCGTTTTAGTTTCTTGGACCTCTGTGTATGCAAGGATACCTGCCAATTTGCTGAAGATGTCTTTCTCTATTCCGAATCTAATCAAATGCTTAACCCGTTTGGAAATACCTTCATGGTCACAACCAAGAACTTTATTTTCTGTTTGGGTATCTCAGCTCAGAGTCCTGGAGAGCGGATGTGTTGTTTAGTTTTATGTCAGCTTGGCACAACCTATAGTCACTTGAGAGTTGGGAGTGTTAATGGAGAAAATGCCTCCATTTATTTATTTTCTCTGTCTCGAGAAAGGCTTTTCTGTGTAGCCCTAGCTGTCCTAGTCCTCACTCTGTAGACCAGGCTGACCCAGAATTGGGAGATCCACCTGCCTGTGACTTCTGAATGCTGAGATGAAAGGCATGGGTGGTTAGGCATTGATTAGTGATTGATGAGGAAGGGATCAGTTGAATGTGGGTGGCACCACCCCTAGGCTGGTAATCTTGTTTTCTATAAGAGAGGAGGCTGCACAAGCCATGAGGTGCAAGGCAGTAAGCAGTATCCCTCCATGGCCTCTGCACTAGTTCGTGCCTCCATGTTTTTGCCTTGTTTGAGTTTCTGGCCTGACTTCCTTTGGTGAGTGTGTAATGTGTAAATATAAACCAAATAAACCCTTTCTTCCTCAACTTCCTTTTTGGGTCCTGGTGGTTCATCATAGCAAAAGTTACCCTAATTAAGACAGACAAGAATAATGTGAGCCAAATGCTCAAGGGAAAAGTTACTACATGAGAGCACTATGCCTAACATAATATCTTTCAAAAGGAAGAGGAAATAAAGACTTTCTTAGGAAGTTTAGGGTATATGTTCATTGCAAGATTGCTAAAAGGGGTTATTTAATCTGAAACAAACAGGCACCAATTGTTTAAACATAAATGTATAAAATTATCTGGTAAAGCTAAACATATATAGCTGTCTCTTGGTGTTTATGAGGATTTTCTAACATACCTGAAAAAAAAAATTCAAGGATGTTTGTGAGCCCATTGTACAAGAATGGCATATATTTTGCATCTAACCTACATAATTCTTCCATGTAATTTAAATCATCTCTAGACTTCATATACTGTTTAATATAAGGTAATTATAATGTAAATAGTCGTAACATGCTGTTTTTTAAATAATAAAGTGAAAAACATTTTTCTTGGTGTTAACATAGCTTTTTGTAATATGTTCTATCTCTTATTGGTTGAATCTGCAAATATCAAATGGAGATATGAAGGGCTAGCTACAGCCAGAGAAAGAATTTTCTAAGATCTAAATCAATTATTGTTTCGGTAAAAATAAAAAATGGCAGAACCAGTTCCCATGCGTCCCTAGTTACGCTCCAATGGGCCATTGAAACTAGACCTAATTTATCTAAGATTACTATCTCTCCCAGAGGCTCTCTGCTAGCCGCTAACTCTCTGATTCCAGCTACACGGTAAAATCATGGCTCTAGAAATCCAGCAGCAGCTGGCCTATCATGTCTCCCTGCCACAGACTCTGCCCACACTCCCAGCAACTGCCCCTGGTAATTAAAGTATAAACTCCCAACTACCTGGTAAAATCAAGACTCAACAAACTGTAACCCAACAATCAGATTTATATGTTAAATTCTCAATCCACAATACATCCACACAATAAACTTACAACCAATTGATAAGAATATAAACCGCCCACCTAGATAAGATACATTTGCCTACAGAAATCCATTCAAGCTACCTTGGCAAATCAAGACCACCCAAATCGGGGTCATCCTTCCCCATCTCCATCTTGATTCTTTTCCTTCTCTCCCGCCTTACAAGAGCTTTGTCCCTGCCTTACTTTTTCACTGTCCAGTCATGGGCTTGACCTAACTTGTCTGTTTTCACCTGCATAATGACATCAACCTACAATGATGATATATAAATCATTTTAACTACATCGTAAAGGCAAAACACTCAAGGAGTAATTAAATATACTTACAAGAGTAGTCAACAGATGCACAAGGCTAACAGTATTAATTGGAACATTCGTAATCTAAAATGTAAGAGAGAAAAAAATAGAAGTATAGGTGATATTATAGGTCACAAAACAAGTTTTAAATTCTGTATGTAATTGCAGTCAAGTTCTTATCAGCTTGTTTTATAAGCTTGTTTATCTCTGCAAGATAGTTTATTTAAGATTCATGGTAACTATGAAGAAAGGAAAAGAGTAGTAGAGGAGACAGAGTGATTAAGGAAAAGGAACCAAAAATGTCTCATGTCGAAAGTCATCAGTCACAAAGGAAGACAGGAAGAGAGAGAGAGAGAGAAAGAAAGAGAGAGAGAGAGAGAGAAATAAGATAGAAAATGAAAATGTAAATGCCAGCAATTATGCCCTTACCTTCCAATAATTGGTACCAAAGGAAATAAACTCTTTAATGAAAGTCAAAGAGTGACTAATTGGACTAGAGAATCCAAGGGTGAGACTTTAATAAGACCCATATAGCTTAAGGAAACACAGCATGAAAGTAAAGAGATAAACCAAAATATTCTGTACAAATGATAATCAAGGAAGAACAGCAATTGCTACACGTATACCAGCTAAATTAAACTTAAGGATGATAAAATGGCAAAGCTCTCATTGAACAATGAAGAGGGAGTCAATTAATCGAGAAGATACACTAGCCAGAAATGCTTATGTAGCCAGATACAGCTAATTGAAATGTGTAATAATTAATTAAGTAAATACTATTGGAATATAGGAATAAACAAACTCCAGTGAAGTATAAACGCCAATAATAGAGGTTGAATTTAATAACCACTCTCAACTGTGGACAAACCATCTATACAAAACTTCCAAACAAAATACAAAACATGAAATTCATACAAAAATGCACATACAGAGCATCATCCTTCAGGATAGATAACATGTGCACAAAACAATCTTTAAATTCAATAAAACTGAGATTATACCAAGTACCTTTATCTGATTTCAAAGATGTGAAACTAAAAGGTAGTGACAGGAAATAAATAGGAAGTTTTACAAATGTGGAAATTAAACAACAGTACATACTCCCACACTACCAGTGGGGCAAATTAAGACTCAAAGGGGAAGGAAAATATCATTAGACAAATGAAAATGGAAACAGAACCTAACAACACAGGACTCAGCACACCATATCCTAGAAGGGAAAGGTGTACATTAAGAGACAAGATTGACTTCAAGTTGCTGGGAGTGGGTGGGTGGGTGGGTGGCATCCTCATAGAAACAGGGGAGGGGGAGGGGGGAGGGGCGAACCTGGAAAGGGGATAACATTTGAAATGTAAATACATAAACTATCCCATAAAAAAATTTAAAAAATTAAAAAAAGAAAATAAAAGTCAGTTTAATCCTGTCCCCACCCCCACAAAAAGAAGCATGACTTGAAGTCAACACCGTAGGTATATAACCCAGAAATGATGAAAAGGTAAACAAATAAAGCTGATGTGAGCAGAATAGCGAAAACGACAAGGTTAAAGAGGAGCAAATGACAGACCGGATAAACAGTTCTCTGCACCCAAATCCCGTGGGAGGGAGAGCTAAACCTACAGAGAGGCAGACACGCCTGGGAAACCAGAAGAGACTGCACTCTGCACACATCTCAGACGCCAGAGGAAAACACCAAATGCCATCTGGAACCCTGGTGCACCGAGGCTCCCGGAAAGAGCGGTGCAGATCTTCCTGGTTGCTGCCGCCACGGAGAGGTCGTAGGCAGCACCCCACGAGCAAACTTGAGCCCCGGGACCACAGGTAAGACCAACTTTTCTGCTGCAAGAGACCTGCCTGGTGAACACCAAACACAGGCCCACAGGAACAGCTGAAGACCTGTAGATAGGAAAAACTACACGCCCAAAAGCAGAACACTCAGTCCCCATAACTGGCTGAAAGAAAACAGGAAAACAGGTCTACAGCACTCCTGACACACAGGCTTATAGGACAGTCTAGCCACTGTCAGAAATAGCAGAACAAAGTAACACTAGAGATAATCTGATGGCGAGAGGCAAGCGCAGGAACCCACGCAACAGAAACCAAGACTACCTGGCATCATCGGAGCCCAATTCTCCCACCAAAGCAAACAAGGAATATCCAAACACACCAGAAAAACAAGATCTAGTTTCAAAATCATATTTGATCATGATGCTGGAGGACTTCAAGAAAGACGTGAAGAACTCCCTTAGAGAACAAGTAGAAGCCTACAGAGAAGAATCGCAAAAATCCCTGAAAGAATTCCAGGAAATCATAATTAAACAAGTAGAAGCCCATAGAGAGGAGTCACAAAAATCCCTGAAAGAATTCCAGGAAATCATAAATAAACAAGTAGAAGCCCATAGAGAGGAGACACAAAAATCCCTGAAAGAATTCCAGGAAAACACAATCAAACAGTTGAAAGAATTAAAAATGGAAATAGAAGCAATCAAGAAAGAACACATGGAAACAACCCTGGATATAGAAAACCAAAAGAAGAGACAAGGAGCTGTAGATACGAGCTTCACCAACAGAATACAAGAGATGGAAGAGAGAATCTCAGGAGCAGAAGATTCCATAGAAATCATTGACTCAACTGTCAAAGATAATGTAAAGCGGAAAAAACTACTGGTCCAAAACATACAGGAAATCCAGGACTCAATGAGAAGATCAAACCTAAGGATAATAGGTATAGAAGAGAGTGAAGACTCCCAGCTCAGAGGAACAGTAAATATCTTCAACAAAATCATAGAAGAAAACTTCCCTAACCTAAAAAAAAGAGACACCCATAGGCATACAAGAAGCGTACAGAACTCCAAATAGATTGGACCAGAAAAGAAACACCTCCCGTCACATAATAGTCAAAACACCAAACGCACAAAATAAAGAAAGAATATTAAAAGCAGTAAGGGAAAAGGGTCAAGTAACATATAAAGGCAGACCTATCAGAATTACACCAGACTTTTCGCCAGAAATATGAAAGCCAGAAGATCCTGGACAGATGTCATACAGACCCTAAGAGAACACAAATGCCAGCCCAGGTTACTGTATCCTGCAAAACTCTCGATTAACATAGATGGAGAAACCAAGATATTCCATGACAAAACCAAATTTACACAATATCTTTCTACAAATCCAGCACTACAAAGGATAATAAATAGGAAAGCCCAACATAAGGAGGCAAGCTATACCCTAGAAGAAACAAGAAACTAATCGTCTTGGCAACAAAACAAAGAGAAGAAAAGCACAAAAACATAACCTCACATCCAAATATGAATATAACAGGAAGCAATAGTCACTATTCCTTAATATCTCTCAACATCAATGGCCTCAACTCCCCAATAAAAAGACATAGATTAACAAACTGGATATGCAACGAGGACCCTGCATTCTGCTGCCTACAGGAAACACACCTCAGAGACAAAGACAGAGACTACCTCAGAGTGAAAGGCTGGAAAACAACTTTCCAAGTGAATGGTGAGAAGAAGCAAGCTGGAGTAGCCATTCTAATATCAAATAAAATCAATTTCCAACTAAAATTCATCAAAAAAGATAAGGAAGGACACTTCATATTCATCAAAGGAAAAATCCACCAAGATGAACTCTCAATCCTAAATATCTATGCACCAAATACAAGGGCACCTACATACGTAAAAGAAACCTTACTAAAGCTCAAAACACACATTGCACCTCACACAATAATAGTAGGAGACTTCAACACCCCACTCTCATCAATGGACAGATCATGGAAACAGAAATTAAACAGAGACGTAGACAGACTAAGAGAAGTCATGAGCCAAATGGACTTAACAGATATTTACAGAACATTCTATCCTAAAGCAAAAGGATATACCTTCTTCTCAGCTCCTCATGGTACTTTCTCCAAAATTGACCATATAATTGGTCAAAAAACGGGCCTCAACAGGTACAGAAAGATAGAAATAATCCCATGTGTGCTATCGGACCACCACGGCCTAAAGCTGGTCTTCAATAACAATAAGGGAAGAATGCCCACATATACGTGGAAATTGAACAGTGCTCTACTCAATGATAACCTGGTCAAGGAAGAAATAAAGAAAGAAATTAAAGACTTTTTAGAATTTAATGAAAATGAAGGTACAACATACCCAAACTTATGGGACACAATGAAAGCTGTGCTAAGAGGAAAACTCATAGCTTGAGTGCCTGCAGAAAGAAACAGGAAAGAGCATATGTCAGCAGCTTGACAGCACACCTAAAAGCTCTAGAACAAAAAGAAGCAAATACACCCAGGAGGAGTAGAAGGCAGGAAATAATCAAACTCAGAGCTGAAATCAACCAAGTAGAAACAAAAGGACCATAGAAAGAATCAACAGAACCAAAAGTTGGTTCTTTGAGAAAATCAACAAGATAGATAAACCCTTAGCCAAACTAACGAGAGGACACAGAGAGTGTGTCCAAATTAACAAAATCAGAAATGAAAAGGGAGACATAACTATAGATTCAGAGGAAATTCAAAAAATCATCAGATCTTACTATAAAAGCCTATATTCAACAAAACTTGAAAATCTGCAGGAAATGGACAATTTCCTAGACAGATACCAGGTACCGAAGTTAAATCAGGAACAGATAAACCATTTAAACAAGCCCATAACTCCTAAGGAAATAGAAGCAGTCATTAAAGGTCTCCCAACCAAAAAGAGCCCAGGTCCAGACGGGTTTAGTGCAGAATTCTATCAGACCTTCATAGAAGACCTTGTACCAATATTATCCAAACTATTCCACAAAATTGAAATAGATGGAGCACTACCGAATTCCTTCTATGAAGCCACAATTACTCTTATACCTAAACCACACAAAGACCCAACAAAGAAAGAGTACTTCAGACCAATTTCCCTTATGAATATCGATGCAAAAATACTCAATAAAATTCTGGCAAACCGAATCCAAGAGCACATCAAAACAATCATCCACCATGATCAAGTAAGCTTCATCCCAGGCATGCAGGGATGGTTTAATATACGGAAAACCATCAACGTGATCCATTATATAAACAAACTGAAAGAACAAAACCACATGATCATTTCATTAGATGCTGAGAAAGCATTTGACAAAATTCAACACCCCTTCATGATAAAAGTCCTGGAAAGAATAGGAATTCAAGGCCCATACCTGAACATAGTAAAAGCCATATACAGCAAACCAGTTGCTAACATTAAACTAAATGGAGAGAAACTTGAAGCAATCCCACTAAAATCAGGGACTAGACAAGGCTGCCCACTCTCTCCCTACTTATTCAATATAGTTCTTGAAGTTCTAGCCAGAGCAATCAGACAACAAAAGGAGGTCAAGGGATACAGATCGAAAAGAAGAAGTCAAAAACATCACTATTTGCAGATGATATGATAGTATATTTAAGTGATCCCAAAAGTTCCACCAGAGAACTACTAAAGCTGATAAACAACTTCAGCAAAGTGGCTGGGTATAAAATTAACTCAAATAAATCAGTAACCTTCCTCTACACAAAAGAGAAACAAGCCGAGAAAGAAATTAGGGAAACGACACCAATCCAATTCTTCAAAAGAGTTAGACAGAACAATTTGCAAATTCATCTGAATAACAAAAACCCAGGATAGCTAAAACTATCCTCAACAATAAAAGGACTTCAGGGGGAATCACTATCCCTGAACTCAAGCAGTATTACAGAGCAATAGTGATAAAAACTGCATGGTATTGGTACAGAGACAGACAGATAGACCAATGGAACAGAATTGAAGACCCAGAAATGAACCCACACACCTATGGGCACTTGATTTTTGACAAAGGAGCCAAAACCATCCAATGGAAAAAAAGATAGCATTTTCAGTAAATGGTGCTGGTTCAACTGGAGGTCAACATGTAGAAGAATGCAGATCGATCCATGCTTATCACCCTGTACAAAGCTTAAGTCCAAGTGGATCAAGGACCTCCACATCAAACCAGATACACTCAAACTAATAGAAGAAAAACTAGGGAAGCATCTGGAACACATGGGCACTGGAAAAAATTTCCTGAACAAAACACCAATGGCTTATGCTCTAAGATCAAGAATCGACAAATGGGATCTCATCAAACTGCAAAGCTTCTGTAAGGCAAAGGACATTGTGGTTAGGACAAAACGGCACCAACAGATTGGGAAAAGATCTTTACCAATCCTACAACAGATAGAGGCCTTATATCCAAAATATACAAAGAACTCAAGAAGTTAGACTCCAGAGAGCCCAATAACCCTATTAAAAAATGGGGTTCAGAGCTAAACAAAGAATTCACAGCTGAGGAATGCCGAATGGCTGAGAAACACCTAAAGAAATGTTCAACATCTTTAGTCGTAAGGGAAATGCAAATCAAAACAACCCTGAGATTTCACCTCACACCAGTGAGAATGGCAAAGATCAAAAACTCAGGTGACAGCAGATGCTGGCAAGGATGGAGAAAGAGGAACACTCCTCCATTGTTGGTGGGATTGCAGACTGGTACAACCATTCTGGAAATCAGTCTGAGGTTCCTCAGAAAATTGGACATTGAACTGCCTGAGGATCCAGCTATACCTCTCTTGGGCATATACCCAAAAGATGCCCCAACATATAAAAAAAGACACGTGCTCCACAATGTTCATAGCAGCCTTATTTATAATAGCCAGAAGCTGGAAAGAACCCAGATGCCCTTCAACAGAGGAATGGATACAGAAAATGTGGTACATCTACACAATGGAATATTACTCAGCTATCAAAAACAATGACTTTATGAAATTCATAGGCAAATGGTCGGAACTGGAAAATATCATCCTGAGTGAGGTCACCCAATCACAGAAAAACACACACGGTATGCACTCATTGATAAGTGGCTATTAGCCCAAATGCTTGAATTACCCTAGATGCCTAGAACAAATCAAACTCAAGATGGATGATCAAAATGTGAATGCTTCACTCCTTCTTTAAAAGGGGAACAAGAATACCCTTGGCAGGGAATAGAGAGGCAAAGATTAAAACAGACACAGAAGGAACACCCATTCAGAGCCTGCCCCACATGTGGCCCATGCATATACAGCCATCCAATTAGACAAGATGGATGAAGCAAAGAAGTGCAGGCCGATAGGAGCCGGATGTAGATCTCTCCCGAGAGACACAGCCAGAATACAGCAAATACAGAGGCGTATGCCAGCAGCAAACCACTGATTTGAGAATAGGACCCCCGTTGAAGGAATCAGAGAAAGAACTGGAAGAGCTTGAAGGGGCTCGAGACCCCATATGTACAACAATGCCAAGCAACCAGAGCTTCCAGGGACTAAGCCACTACCTAAAGACTATACATGGACTGATCCTGGACTCTGACCTCATAGGTAGCAATGAATATCCTAGTAAGAGCACCAGTGGAAGGGGAAGCCCTGGGTCCTGCTAAGACTGAACCCCCAGTGAACTAGATTGTTGGAGGGAGGGCGGAAGGGGGGGAGGATGGGGAGGGGAATACCCACAAAGAAGGGGAGGGGGAGGGGGATGTTTGCCTGGAAACCGGGAAATGGAATAACACTCGAAATGTATATAAGAAATATTCAAGTTAATAAAAAAAAAAAAAAGGAGCAATTGAATAGAAAACAGGAAGTAGGAAAATGAACAAAACAGATTTGGCACTTCGAAAGAAAAAGTACTGAAAGACATATTTAGATGAATGGAAAGTATGGGTTTTTAAAATAAAAGTATAAATCAAAGAGAAGTCGCTATTGATAACAGAAATAAAAAGAGATTCTTCTGTCAATGAATGTACACCAGGAAGTATTATCTATAAAAAAATGGATACATTCCAGGAAATGGACAACTCATTGAGAAGAAATCTTAAATCTTAAATTTGAATACCAAGCATTAATAAGTGACTAGATGGAATAAGTAATAATAATAACAATAATAATAATAACAATAATAATGGTGATGGTAATAATATCTCTGAAAAAAGTCCAGGATCACACATACTTCACATAGTTCTGGTGAGCATCTAACATCCCAAACCCTTCCAAAAACTTGAAGAAAAGGAGCTATTTTACAATTCCCTCATGAGCCTTCTCTCATGCTAATAAAAGGTAAATGTAGACATTACAGCCAAAGAAAGTTACAGACCAGTATTCTTAGAAAACATGGAATACATGCAAGATAGTCTCCGTTGTATTATACTGTGCCCACCAGCACAGTGACAGGCTGGTCGGTAGACCGTAAGCTAACACATCTACCTCAAGGACGAAAGGATAATTCCACATATGCCAATCAATAAACACGCTGCAGCTGGTTACAGAAATGGAATAAACCCTGGGATCCTCTTCACAGAAACAAGAAAAGCAGTCAACAAAATTCAATGTCCTCTTATAACAAAAGCCCTGAATGAACTACATGGAGACTGAACCTTGGCACTCTACGGCTGACAGGCTGTACTTGACAAGCCCACAGCCAGTATCACACTCTGGTGAAAAGCTGGACGTTTTCCTCTACAGCCAGGCTTGCTCTCACTCATTCTAGTCAATACGGCTCTGACAATCCCAGCCTGAGCAACTGGGAAAAGAGAAACTAAGAAAAATAGAAAAAGGAACTGGGGTTCTTAGCACGGTGGTGGAGGATTTGCCTAGCAAATGCCTGGCCCTGGGTTTATCCCCAGCACTGAAAACAAAATAAAAGACCTGAACCGAAAGAAGTAAGAAAAGCTGTAGAGTGACATGGTATATAAATAATCTGAAAACCCCATCCCAAACACTGTGAACATTAATGAATTCGGTGAATTTGTAGAATGAAGTGATCAACATGCGTAAGCAGGCACATGTCTCTGCACCAACAATAACCACCTGACCATGGTATAAAGAAAACAACCCCACTGACAGCCATGGGAACAAAAGGAAAATGTTTTGTAAGAAACCGAATCAAGTCCATTTCGAATCAGATTTATTTACTGAACAATACAACATCTATGAAAGGAAGCAAATGAGACACAAATCAATGGAAGGTGTTTTATGTTCATGATTTAGATTAATATTGTGAAAATATCCAGCACACCCAAAGTAAACTGTACATTTCATGCAATTTCTACCAAAATTCAATTGGCATTTTCCACAGTACAGAAAATAATCCTATTTAAAAAAAAAAAAAAAGCCCAGTATTATAGAATTCTTCAGAAAGATAACACAACTGAAGGTAAGTCCTCATAACCTAATATGGTCCTGTTACATGCAATATGGTTCTATTACAAAGCTATAAGGATTTAAAACATCATTGTGGAAGCACAGTAGGCCAACGGAGCAGAATTGAGATCACAGAAATAAACCTTCCCTTTTATGATCAACTAATACACAAGTTCAAAGAACACAAGAAACGGACTCTTCAGCAAGTGGGGAAACTGATATCTATATGTGAAATAACAAAATTGGATCCCTGTGTTATACATTCATAAAGACTAAGACCAGCTCAAAGGTTTAAGCATAAGTCCTGACACCATAAAATGCCTAGAAAAAAGTAGGCAATGGTGTTTTTCCTTTTGTATTTTGTCTACTATAGCAGAAGCTCAGACAGGGAAAAGAAAGGCAGCAGGGGCCTTATCCTGTTTAGGGTTACTATTGCTGTCATGAAACACCACCATGACCAAAAACAACATGGGGAGGGAAGGGTTATTTGGCTTACACATTTATATCACAGTGCTTCATTGAAGGAAATCAGGCCAGGCACTCAAACGGATCAGGAACCTGGAGACAGGAGCTGATGCAGAGGCCATGGAGGGGTGCTGCTTACTGGCTTGCTCCTCATGGCTTGCACAATCTGCTTACAGATAGAACCCAGGACCACCAGCCCAGGGGTGACCCCACTCACAGTGGGCTGGGCCTTCCCCCATCAATCACTAAGAAAATGTCCTACAGGCTTGACTATAGACTGAGTTCATGGAGGCATTTTCGTAATTGAGCTCCATTCGCTTAGATGACTCTAGCTTCTGTCATGTTGACATAAAACTACCCAATACAAGCCTGAAAACTAAAAAGCTTTTGTACTGCAAAAGAAGCAAGCTACAAAAACAGTAATCAGTGGAGGGGATGAGAATAACTGCAAACCACACATCTTATAAAGGACTAGTATTGGTGATGGCTAATTTTGAAAGTTAACCTGATTGTCTTAGAATACATGGAAAGGAATTAACGAAAGACACAGTGAACGTGACTGTGCTGGTGTGACCAGAAGCAATTAGATTACAAAGGCTATGGCCTGATGAATGGAGTAGTAGTCTTTTGAGACCTAATATGATGGCATATTGGATAATGACAGGGCTTAGTCAGAAGGATGCCACCAGTGGTGTGTCCTTGGAGCTATAACTCAATCTGGTCCCTTCCTGTGCCTCCCTTCTCTCTACTTCCTCTCAGACCTTTGCCATAACACCTGCCTCAGATGGTACCCTGTCCACCTATATGGAGCCAAGCAACCATGGACTGAAGTCTCTGGATCCATGAGCCAAAATAAATAGTCCCTCCTGTTAAGTTGGCTTCTTTTTGGGGTGGGGGGTGTTGTACTTTGGTTATAGTGACATGAAGTGATATATATCAAACCCTCGTGTGTGTACCAGAAATGCATAACATTTGTTCATTGTAATTCATTAAAACTGGAAAAGAAAAGCGGTGGAGTAGGGGAGAGGAACTATGATATTATCAAGAGCAATCTCAAGACTCGAAGAACTCCGACAACTCTGATGATGTTTTTCACTTTCCAATTACCTGTGAATTGTCCTCTCGCCCGCTGTACTTTCTAAAGTAGGCTGATGAAAATTTTGGTTTCAAGTAAGTTCTGTGATGAGCTTGATTAGTATCGAAACACAAAAGAGAAAGGTGAATGGATATGACGGCAATCCACGTGTGAGACGGGAGATAATGAGCCAGAAGGAAGAGTTAAGTGAAGAAACGAAGTGTGGGAGATTTGCTAAATGACTTTTGGTGTATGAAACTCTGGGGGGACATGCAAGTCAAGGTTCAGTTGTCAGTGGAAACTGGAATTATATCTGGAGCTTAGAAAGACGTGGTACCCTCAGACCTTAGGCTATAAACTGGCTAACTAGTCCGAGAATGAAAGAGATTAAATTTGTACAGTTCACTGTTCCAAATACAGTTGAATGTAGCCTTAGGCGGATACCACGGATAATGTACCTAGCTTACAGTCCTCACACTAGAGGGCAGCTTTCCATATAACACGGCTCCGTATAACCATAGCCTCAGTGCTCTAACACAGATTGGCACCTCAAATACACTGTGTAGTACTCTTCTGACTCCTGATACTCTCCTGTTCACGTGTACTGAAGACAGCACTCTGGTCTAGTCAACAAGGCGTGGGAAACCCATAAAGCCTGTATTCTACAGCATCTAAACTAGTCTCTGTGAAGTCAAAACTTTTAAGAATATAAATAAATAAATGAAGGAGGGAAACTGGAGATGTTTGGATTTAAAGACTGAATTTGTATTTATTTGTTTTGAGGTAAAGTATCATAGTGAGGGATGTTTTCTAATGATACTGAGAGGAGAAATTTGAATATATTGAGGAGGTATATGAAGAATGAAACTGCAGAATTCAACTCTTTGAATTGGGTTGAGAGATGCTAAGACACAATTTTAATCACTCTTGGTCTATTATCCAAGTAATAGAACCATGTTCTTCCACAGGGCAGCTAGCTGCTCAGTTTCCTTTCTATTGCATTACCTCTCTTCCCCATTTCCTTTTCCTTTCTCTCTCACCCCGCCCCCCCAATTTGGCTCCTTCTTTCTTCCCTTTCATTACCTTGTTTTGTGATAGAGGGTTCAAATATTTGCCAGTCTAGTCACAAGTGGGATCAATAAAAGAAATGGATAGATCTGGCTTGGAATATCTGGAAAATATGTCAAATACGTTCCACTGTTGATTGCAGTTTACATCTTTCCCACAATAATTAGGTACTTCCTACATTCAGGGCACTACACTAAGAACCAGGGACAGAAAAATTGAATCTAACATTTTGTATTAGAAGCAATTATATTTCAGCACATTTAATTTAGAGGTTTATCGCCTGCTTTCTTTTGCTGGCTAGAACTGGCATCTTTCCATTTGTCGGCTTTTCATCTAAGGTTTGCTGCATTTTCTGGAGTAGCATTTGAGGACTCAATAACTAAGGTTCAGCTAGGATGACGGCTGCTGTTCTCTTGCTTGGAACAGGAAGTATTCCTCAGAGGAACTCTATATGCCTAGTACAACCTTGGCATCTCAAGTTATAGCATGATGCCATAATTTAATTTTATCCTCCTGCAATCAAGAACAGAAAGATAAGATTAAGTCAGGCCAAGGCTTTCCTTCTTGTCCTTATTGTAATTACTTCCTCCCTAAGATTTCACATTAAGCGATCAAAAATGGAAGCTCGGTCCAGGGACTAAACCAAAACCCAAAGACTATACATGGACTGACCCAAGGCTCCAACCGTATATGTAGCAGTGAATAGCCTTGTTGGAGCACCAATGGAAGGGGAAGCCCCTGGTCCTGCCAAGGTTGGACCCCCAGTGCAGGGGAATGTTGGGGTGGTGGTAAGGGGGCTGGAATTGGGGGGGGGGAAATACATGTATGGGGGAGGGGAGGGAATAGGGGCTTATGGACAGGAAACCATGAAAGGTAATAACATTTGAAATGTAAATAAAGAAATATATGTAATAAAATTTTTTTCAATAAAAAAATGGAAGCTCGGGGCAGCTTTGCTGTGTCTGTCAGTTAGTCTCCACTGTGGTAGAGTGAGGTGGCCATGATGGAAGTGGTCCTCGGGCCCAGAGATGAGGTTATGGTGTGGACAGTGGCCAGAACGTTCTACCACAAACCTTGTTTCCTTGGCCTTTCTTCTCTCACCCTCTCTGTCTTTAAGCAACTGTTGACCCGTCTTCTGCAAGAGAGGCACCGTGCCACAGTACTGTTCCTTTCCTTCAGGAACAAATATCTCAAGGGTTTCCAGAGCATCTGAAAGCATACCATGGAAAGAATTACGTAAGTTAGCATATTATCTGTTAGTTTCCACCTATAAGTTTTAAGTTCATTTTAAGTCGGTGTTAAATATAAAGTTTGTTTAAGGAGTCAAAGACTGACAGAAAAAACTGGCAGTTCTGCCTTTTCCCATTTTCTGCTCTGCAGAGACGAGTTCTCTCAACACTGCTAAACTATTAATCTCTCTCTCTCTCTCTCTCTCTCTCTCTCTCTCTCTCTTTCTCTCTCTCATCTGTGTGTGTGTGTGTGTGTGTGTGTGTGTGTGTGTGTGTGTGTGTGTGTGTTGTAACACATGTATGGAGGTCTGAAGGTAACTTGTGGGATAGAACTTGGGTCTCTGGGCCTGGCAGGAAGCAGCACCACTACCTGATGATACGTTGTGTTGTCTCCAGTTAACTCTCTCTGTTTAAAGTGGCCAATTGGCTGCTACATTTCCTTCCTCCACATTTATTGTAGATGTTTTTATTATCTGTTGATCAAGTCTGTAGCTCTCTCTCTCTCTCTCTCTCTCTCTCTCTCTCTGTCTCTCTTTCTCTTAAAATTTTATTCTTTTTAAGATTTCCATCGGTGACTATTGTATTACATCATTTCTATCTCTCCTCTCTTTTTATTGATTCTCTGTGAATTTCACATCCTTCTCAATGCCGCTCATCTCCCCATCCCTTTGCATCTATGCTTCCATGAAATTGTCTTATAAAAACCTATAGCATCATAAGGGTATTTTAATACATTGTATCTGGAAAACTAAAACAAAGGTAAAACTACATTAAACCTTCACATTGACCGTTGGGGAATTAACCAGTTGGTAAAGGGTTGCTGTGCAACCGTGAGGATCTGAGACCGGAATGGAGGGCAGGAAGAATAAAAGTTGCCTACTGAGTCTCAGCCTAGTGGGACACTGGGGTTTCCTGTTAGGAAGTAATTCTGTAAGGTCAGCTGGTGACACAAAGAAAGGGAATGGGAAATCAGCAGGGTAAGTCCTCAGGAAGCTGAGAATAAATCTATCTTAAGATCCATCTATAACACCTTGAACATATACCTAAAAGATTATACATTTCGCCACAGACACACTAGCTCTTCCATGTTCATTGCTGCTCTATTCATAATAGCCACAATTAAGAAACAGTCTATATATCTCCATCAATTGAAGAATGGATAATTAAAACGAGGTATATTTACACAATGAAATGCTATTCATCTACTAAGAAAAGTTCACGGATAAATGGATGAAGTTAAAACAAAACCATCCTTATCAAGATAACTCAGACCCCAAGGGACAAATATTGTCTGTTTTCTTTTATATATGTATGTTAACTTTTAAGCTCTCAATATGTGTGCACAATCCAAATAACCACAGAGGTTAGCTACTTAGTAAGAGACCAGAGGGGAGGGGAGGATCTCTCGAAGAAGGGGAAATAGGATATAGTGTTATGGAGATTAAAGAGGAAACTGTAATAAGAGGATTAAACAGGGAGGATGATGGGAGAGAAGACTAAAGGATGGGATATGGGGGATAGGACAGCTCCCACTAAAGGCCATTTGAGAAAAAAAGAATAGAAACCTACTACTGTAGCAACATCCTGAAATACATATATGAAAGAAAGTTAAACGGAGTCACCATATAATTAAGAAGACAAGGCACCAACTAGACATCTTATGCCACTGAATAAAACCACTAATTCCAGGAATGGGTTACATCTTGTGAAGTCATTTGCCAAAGGGATCCTATGGAGTTATGATACCACCCCCCCCCATCACAAGGTATTGAGAAGGTATTGGTTACTTTCCAGCACCTGATGCTAAGGCCCTATTGCTAAAGGCACTATTTATTTATGTCATTGACTATGGTGGAGGGGAGCTGGTGCCCAAGTAGAAGTTTCACCCTTATTGACTAGCATGACCACACTGCACATGACCAGAGGATGAAGGCAATCATTCATGACATCCCGCTACAAATCCTGTGACCTGTAAGTGTAATGGCGGTACAAAGGTTATGGGAATAGGTAACCACTTTTTATTATATTTAACACCTACTCCATGAGATGGAACCCATATCTGACAATGCTGAAGTGGCCGAGAACCTGAGACCAGATAAATCATGGGACTACGGTAAAAAACTACGACTATATTCTCCTAAAAGGTCATAGTAATAATGATATATTACTATGCTCATAACATCAGCAGAGAAACTTCTTTGAGTAGTAGAAGGGAACTAAAGCAGAGACCAACAACTGGGCAATGTATAGGAAGTAAAAGACTTTGGAGTACTCAGTCCTAAATGGGTCTTCATCAAGCCTCAAGGTCTAAGGATCTAGGCAGAAGAGGAGGCAGAGTGTCATGGTCCATTCCAAGGAAGTCACAGAGGCAGAAGTGATGGGTAACTCTAAAGAAACACTATCTTTTAAACACAAAAGGGCTGATTCACATGTGAATTCACAAAGACTGTGTTGGCATATACAAGACTGGCACAGGTTCTAACGAAATGAGGTCCTAGTACTGAGAGGGGTAAGTAGAACTAGATTTCTGCCTCTAACCAAGAAGCAATTGATACCTGCTACCAAAGTGAAAACCAGTTTTCTTTAATGGAGTGTCACTGGGTATATCAACTACACTCCAGGGCCAACCTCGTGCTTGGAAGTGGTTGGCTAACACAAAAGGAACTCCATGTTTTTTGTTTCTGTATTTTTATGTGTGAATGGACTTTTTGTTTTGAGTTATTAATGTTTTGTTTGTTACTATTTTCAATGAGGCAGTGGGTATTGTAGAGGACTTTTAATCCAGCAACATGGCTGTTTGGACAAGGGATCACATCCAAAGACTAAGGTCTGTCTAGTTCAGCTGGAATGATACACCTTTATCCCTCTAGCTGGAATTCAGACATGCCCTTAGTGTACACCTTTAATCACAAAGAAGGTAAAGTTAGTTTGTAGAAGGAAACAGCCATGTTTGTAAGTGACAGCTAACTGAGGAGTTAAATGACAAATCAGAGAAAGATTTGACAAAATGAGTCACAGATAGGATTTGCCCAATTTTTGTGAGAACAGCACAGGAAATGGGGGGGGGACTTAAGAGAGCAGTACATACAACACACACACACATACACACACACACAGAGAGAGAGAAAGAGACAGAGACAGAGAGACAGAGAGAGAGAAGGAGGAGGAAGAGGAGGAAGAGGAGGAGGAGGAGGAGGAGGAGGAGGAGGAGGCAGTTTTTACCAGAATAATTTTACAGAGACAGGTTGCAGGTGAAGACAGAACAAGCCAGAGAATAAGAAAAAAAATCAGAAGATTAGAACAGATTGCCAAAGTCAGTTTGAGGCCACACAGAGCAAATCAGTCAGCAGCTGAGAGAAGCAAATTTGAATCAGTCAGCTGGGAGAGAAGTTTCTGAGCCAGAATAGCTGAGTTGAACCAGCCAGCCAGAGTTCAGAAAGAACTAGAGAGTGTGTGTTTGTTCAGCAATAAGCCTCCGAGATGACAATTACATTTGGCAAATAAAAGTTACTTTTGCAGTTTTTTTTTTACATATGATAAAAAGAGATAAAGAACATAAATTCGTGTAGATAAGGAGATGGGAAAGATTGGGGAGGTATTGGGGAAAGAGGAAGCATGATCAAAATATATTGTTTATAAAAAGTTAAATAAAATTCAGAAAAATGAAAGAGTTAAAAATCAGGGTACTGGCTGGTACCAAAACAATGATGTGGTGGTGGCGTATGCCTTTAATCCCTGCACTCAGTGGGCAGAGGTAAATCTCTGTGAGTTTGAGGCCAGCCTAGTCTACAGAACAAGTTCCATGACAGCTAGGACTACACAGAGAAACCCTGTCACAAAACAAAACAAAACAAAACAAAACAAAATAAAACAAAACAAATGAACTTACAGAAATAAATAAAAGTTCATTATCAATAGACATAACAAAATGAGTTAAATAGACTATAGGGTTCAGAACTAGAATCACACAGACATACATATTTTTAGTTTATTGTGGAATTTTAGAATTATTTTGGGGATGATATGAAATAGCTTAAAATGATAATGGCATCACACAATAATGTTGGGCTAGTGAAATGGCTAAGTGACTAAAAGGTTTTACTGTCAAGGCTGATAACCTAAGAAACTGTAGGTGGTTTGGGCACGAGTGCTCGCTAATACGTGTGTGTGTGTGTGTGTGTGTGTGTGTGTGTGTGTGTGTGTGTAACCAGAGATTGACCCTGGTTGTCCTCCTCAACCACTGTGTACTTGTTATACTAAGGCAGAGACTCTCACTGAATCAGGAACTTTGATCTGGCTAGTCTTGATGGTTACCATAGGCCTCGGACGCCCTGTTTCCACTTCCTGAGTGTGATACACATAGTCGATCAGGATGCCATGACTGCCTGGCTCTTTTGTGGGTGCTAGGACTGGAATTCTATTCCTCACACTTGAGAAGCACTTTTCTCCACTGGGCTGTCTCCCCAGCCTACAACATTACTTTTTTTTTTTTTTTAATAACATTCTACTGTACAACAGAAATACTTTAGCAAGTGCATTTATTTCTATGAACAAGAAGAAGTTGATGAATTCAGTGATAATTTCCAGGCATTATTGATCCTTCTCTGTTCAGAGCTCATGTTGGTCTTGTTCAGAGTTGTTAACCCTTCAGTTAAGAGATCTTCCCTGCCCTTTCTGTATAGGTTTCCATTGTCTGCTATATCTTAACCATCTCAATTATCCTGTGTTATTTTGTCCATACCAATTGCAATGAGCAATTGTAACCTATTAATTTACGTGCTTACCCCCTTGCCTTCTCTCACTATGAAATCAACTCCAAGTAAACGAGACTTAGTTCCTAGTTTATCATTGTATCCCTACCTATCAATAGCATTTCTGGTGCATAGTAAATGCTCAATAAATGTTTGTTGGATGGTCAAGTGAATTGTCATTAACATTAAGAAGGGCTGGGGCTACATATTGACCCATTTTTCCTAGAGCACAAATTGAATTTCTCTAGGGTATGTGTGGCTTCATTTTCTTTTTGTTGAATACAGAGCACAGTTGGTGGCTGCTCTCTAGAAGAGCTATGTTGTAAATGATAGTGAGGTAAGGTTACACTGTCCTCTCTAGAAGAGATATGTTGTAAATGATAGCATGATAAGGTTACACTGTCCTCTCTAGAAGAGATATGTTGTAAATGATAGCGAGGTAAGGTTACACTGTCCTCTCTAGAAGAGCTATGTTGTAAATGATAGCATGGTAAGGTTACACTGTCCTCATGAAGCTTGCCATTAGTGCAAAGGAACACAAACATGGGTCTTGACCAGTGAGCCCTGGTCAACTACTAGTTGAGGAGTCCTTCAACCAGGAAGAGGTCAGGCTAGGATGAAGGAAGTGTAATATTGTTTCAATAGCTGGTGGAGTGCAGGGGGTTCCTACTCCCCCATATTAAAAGACAGACTCTTGGAAACCACCTTCGCCTCCTAAGTACTGGGATATACCCCCACAGAGAGAGGCTTCTTGTATGTTATCTGTCTTCTGCTGGGTTTTCTCTCCCATATGGTTTCTATGGCTCCCCTGCAGCTCTAATGCATGGAAGGAATGGGGCCATAAGTTCCAGCTGGCTCGTGGGCCCCATTTTCTCACCTCTTTTCTGCCAGCCCTGTGTCAGAGAGCTGGGCTTCGTTCCCACTTCATCTAGCCTTATTCAGAGTGTATTCCCTGAGCACAATCCTCCTTAGCATGGGAGACGGAATGCAATCAGGAGAGAGGATTTTCCTAATAATCCTTGGGTCTTTGGCCTGGAAACCTTTATGAATAGTGACTCATTTCTTTGAATTAATGCACTACCCTCTTTGGCATTCTATGTTTCTGATGATATACAGGCTGATTGAAATAGTAAAGCAATAAAGAAGGAGAAAACGAAAACATTTAAAATCTCAGTGTGAAAACCAGAACTAGGTATTTGCTAGGGGTCCAGTGCGTGTGTGTGTGTGTGTGTGTGTGTGTGTGTGTGTGTGTGTGTGCGCGCGCACTTGTGCGTGCATATGCATATACATGTGTATGCTTGTACATGTGCATGAATTCATGTGTGTGTGCTTATGTAGTGTCCGTGTGTGCCCCACACATGCATGTACACATGCCTGTGCATGGTGTCCATTGACAGGATAGAGACAGTGATCCCAAAGAAAGTGAAGTGGATTGGCTCTGTCTGTGATTACGTTTCCTGAATCTCACCTTCCTCTGGAAATGAGGCCCAGAGCCAACTGAGTGTTAAGTGGACATCCTTACAGAGGCCATCAGTGAACTGAGCCACTGAGCACTTAGGTCACTTAGGTTAGACTCAGGGAGACAGTGTTTTGATGCTTTTTTTTACTAGTATAGGAGTTAAAGGTCTTGGTTCTGGGTAAGAGCAACATTGACTTGCTTCTTGTTTTATTGTTGAGCATGAAACAATATATCTTTAAGTAGCAGCTTATGCATTCCTAAGAGACAGATGGCAAAAGTATCTGCTTCGTAGAATTATAAAGATTAAATGAGTTAAAGTAGTAAAGCACATAGCGAAGTCCTTGGCTCACATCAGGAACTTGATAAACACTGGCTATTTAAAGTGGAGTTATTAAAGGGAAGATTTTCCTACCAAATGGTGTTGTGAATGGCTCTCCTGATGCCTGAGATATTGGACCAGCCAGCATCCTCTCAGCCCTACTTTTCTCCGCATTTAAATGTTCATATCTTCAAAATGATCTTGACAATTCATTTTACCTACATTCTTCCCAAGAACAAATCACTTCAAAAAAAAAATAAGCCAATTAATCTTAGATGAGACATTGTGTCCTGGGGTATCTTTAAATCCTAATATCTTTGGAGAGTATAAAAGAGCTAGAGAGGACGCATTTGTGTGAAATGTTAGGATTCTGTGATCTTAAAAATTATTACCTACCTGTTTGCCTTGAGATGGCCTGGGTTTCCATTGGCTAGAATAGAACAAGAATGAAAACCTGCACCTTTGAAGACACAAGGTTCCTTAAAAAGTCTAGCCTGAGATTCAGAAGACTTACTGAGTGATTCTAATATACTATTTAGGTCTTCTATTCTTAAAGACTAAAGAGAGTTATCAAGGTTTTTCTTCCTGTCTTGCTCCAGCAGCAGATATGGGTTCAGGACTTATGTCAAAAGGCTGAGACCTAGTGACCTTAGCTGCTACTATTGTTTAGCTAAAGGTATAAAATGTGCCTATGAAATTATGTTCTAAATAATTATGTTTATGCCAATAGATTATTGATTTTTCAACTTTGTATAGAGAAGCCTCCTTTTGTAGTGGGTAGCGGTTACTGCTGAGACTCATAGCTGGTCAAAGTGATGAGACTAAGGAAGGACCTTTGAGTGCTTAGCCTTGGATGTGACATCCATAGCACTTCCTCCAAGGTTCATGGAATATCATGAATATGGGGAAGAAGGAGCAAGAGACAGAGGAGGAGATATGGAATCTATCTTCTGGGGATGCCATGAAATTTGCATTCATGAGTTCATAGAAGCAGATTATCTGCATAGGACACATATAAGATCGGATTTGCAGATGTCCCATCCGGCACTGGGAAAGGCTCATGTGTCTGCAGTCCTTACTGAGGAATTATTGGCTGTTAATGGTGGTAGAGGGAAAGGAGACATTTTGTTGAGTGGCATGGCCACTGGTAAGTTTCCTATGCCCTTATAAATAACCCCTCCCTCATATTTAGATAAGTAGCTCTACTTAAAAATCATTAGATCACTAAAAAGAACAATGAAAGTCATAACAATAGAAGGGGACTTACTGGAAAGACAATGGATTAGTGCAAATTGGAGGGGCACACTAGAGGTAATGGAGGGGTGCATGTGATCAATACGATATGTACATATATGAAAATACTATAATAAAACCTATCATGCATAATTAATATATTCTATTTAAATTCTTTACATGAAAAATGAATCTATTCTCTCAAAGGAAAAGTGGTTTCAGGCAGCCAGGTTGACTTAAGTTGTCACAATAAACTATCCTTACAATTTGTTTTTCTAGTTAGGTCATCCACTCCTAGCAACGTAAGACTTTCTGAAGATCCATGGAATCATCTGGAAAGTCTTGAATGCAAATTCTTTAGTTTTACTCATAGAGAGTAAAATATGGAAGATTCAGAGTAGTGTCTTGAAATAAGAATTTCTTTTTTTTTTTTTTATTAACTTGAGTATTTCTTATTTACATTTCGAGTGTTATTCCCTTTCCCGCTTTCCGGGCCAACATCCCCCTAACCCCTCCCCCTCCCCTTCTTTTGGGTGTTTCCCTCCCCATCCTCCCCCCATTACCGCCCTGCCCCCAACAATCACGTTCACTGGGGGTTCAGTCTTGGCAGGACCAAGGGCTTCCCCTTCCACTGGTGCTCTTACTAGGCTATTCATTGCTACCTATGAGGTTGAAGCCCAGGGTCAGTCCATGTATAGTCTTTGGGTAGTGGCTTAGTCCCTGGAAGCTCTGGAAATAAGAATTTCTAATGAGCTCTGGTGTGTAATTTTTGCATTAGGGTAATTTGTACCAGACACATCTATATATCCTGAGTTACTGGCACATACATCAAGGTGTCAGTTACAGAGTTCACAAAAAACATCTTCCTTTTGTATTTTTAATCCTGTTTTGGTACAAGTATCTTATTTTCCTACCGTTGAGAGATGATTTGGGTGCTTAAGAAGATGAATACAGAGAATTTACAAGGCAACTTCCACTGCTAAAATATCAAAGTGAGGGCCAGAGAAATGGCTCCATGGATAAAAGTGCTTGTTGCCAAAGCTGATGATTTCACTTCCATCCTGGGACTCACGTGGTGGAAGGAGAAAACTGCAAGTTGTAGTATAACTATCATACGTACCTCCATGCATATGCACACACACACACACACACACACACACACACACACACACACACAAAACACATTAAAATATATTGTATGACATTCTCAAAGAATAAATAAAATCACTGAATACCTGAAGACATAATAAAAACCTTTAGAAATGATAAGTGATAAAAAGGCACACATTCTTTCCATTCTGTAACAAAGTAGAAATAAAAGACACACACACACACACACACACACACACACACACACACACACACATCTGTTAAAGAAAACTCAGAAAGCAGAGACCATGGTGTAATATTGAACTTGGCACGGTAAAGTAGAAGCGACAGTGAAAGGAATGGTATTTGTTTTTGTATATCTTTTAGAATATTACTGACTCCTAAATTATACTAATATTTTAATATTCTAAAAAGGATATGAATTCAACAAGTATAAGCTCCTACAATTGCAAACAAAATGGAGACGCTTGAGTTGAGCTTTAGATCAAGTTAATAATATTAACCTAAAGATTCCGATTGAGAAAAAAAATGAAACTATATCCCATCATTGGAGGACATTTTCTAAAGACAAAATCCTTTGTTGGTAGTGGCTTAGTTTGAAGCCACTTTTTTGTGGACTGGCAAACTGAAGAAATGAGCAAGTGTGTGGGTGTGTTAGAGAACAGTTTTCATCGTAGGAGAAACAAATGTGAAAACGGGAAGACAAGGACTCCGGTATTAGGGATTCCCGTGGACCGTATCAGTATAAACGTCTGACCTCATCAAAGCACGTATTTGCTTGCTGGGTGGAACGAAAGGTATGGAAGATACCTTAACACTATAACACTAAGGAGTGAGGATTCCCTTGCCATCCTTGCCCCGCTTTTAAACTACCACCTCCCATTCAGAGGAATGAGGGCTTGATAAGAAAACTGGTTCATGGTAATGGAGACCAAGGTGTGCTTCAGCCTGAAGTTGTGCCAAAAAAGCAAAGTGTGCTCAAACACTGATTTAAAATATATATATATATTAAAAAACAAACAAAGACCACATATGTATCTAGAAGCTAGGTTGAAGGAAGAATTTCGACTGGCTAAATTTGGGACACCTAAGATATCAAAGCCAATTGTGAGAAAGAATTATGAGCCATTTATTGTTCAAAATGCATGCTCACAATGGTACCAACAATACTGGAGACGAATGGGGAGAAGATATATTCATCTCTACAGAGAATCATAAAGGCAGAAATAATGGGAAATTATAATTTTCTAGGTCTGTCGATCAACATTACAATAATTGATTCAAGTAAGTCATCAAAGCATGCTAAAATCATTGAATAAAATATTGGTCCTGGGCTAGGGAAAAGCTCATTGGTAAGTGTTTGTTTAGCAGGAACTAGGCCCAGAATCAACCTGCACAGAAAAGTCTTTAGAATTATCCATTTTCAAAAATATTCATTTTTTAGAGAAAGGATATATCATGTTTGCAATGGAGAAATCAGGCAGCATTACTTGAGCCCCATGATTAAATTTACAATCACCACATTTGACGAACAAGCAACACATGCCACCTGATATACTAGGAAGGACATAATGTCTTCCTGAAAATGTTTAATCATATTCTAGTCACAAAGAAGTGATGAAATGAATTCAAACTGACAAGTGTTTGGCAAAACAAATGTTCTTTTAAAGAAAAGAAACAAAAACAGCCAAGGCACTGCTAAAATATTACTAAAGAGAGAGAGAGAGAGAGCAAGTAAATATGCAGAATTCTTGACTGGTCCTCAAATCTTAAAAAGTTCATCAGTAGACATTATTGGGGCAATATAGTAAACTAATAAAAAATGACATAGAATAATATATATCAGAGTTATAATTTTCTGGAAATTATACATTCTATAAAAAATAGGAGAACGACTTTGTTCTCATGAAATCTACATTATAATATTGAGGGAAAAAGAATTCTGATATTTATCATTTAATAGTTCAACATGAAGACAGGGAATAAATGGAAATGAGTCTGATGAAATCAACTGCTGAATCTAAGTAAAGAGTAGCACATGTTGGTATTATTATTATTCCATCCTTTTGGGTATTAAAAAAAATCCAAAATAAAAAAAATTGGCTCTGTTTGGAGTAGTGTAGCTGGGTCCTGAGATATTACTATGTCCAATTTTCTGAGGAACCTCCAGACTGATTTCCAGAGTGGTTGTACCAGTTTACAATCCCACTAACAACGGATGAGTGTTCTTCTTTCTCCACATCCTCACCAGCATCTGCTGTCACCTGAGTTTTTGATCTTAGCCACTCTGACTGGTGTGAGGTGGAATCTCAGGGTTGTTTTGATTTGCATTTCCCTGATGACTAAGGATGTTGACCATTTCTCTAGGTGCTTCTAAGTCTTTCGATATTCCTCAGCTCTGAATTCTTTGTTTAGCTCTGTACCCCATTTTTATAGGGTTATTTGGCTCTCTGGAGTCTAACTTCTTGAGTTCTTTGTATATTTTGGATATCAGCTGTGATGGTTTTCACATGCTTAGCCCAGGGAGTGGCATTGTTAGAAGGTGTGGCCTTATTGGAGGAAGTGTGTCCTGGGGATGCCCAGGCAGTTCCTGGCTTCCTTCAGGTGAAAATGTAGAACTCAGCTCCTCCTGCACTATGTCTGCCTGGATGCTGCCATGCTGCCCTCACTTGATGATAATGGACTGAACCTCTGAAACTGTAAGCCAGCCCCAATTAAATGTTGTCCTTTATAAAACTCACATTGTTCATGGTGTCTGTTCACAGTAATGAGACCCTAACTAAGACATCAGTCCTCTATCGGATGTAGGACTGGTAAAGATCTTTTCCCCAAACTGTTGGATGATGTTTTGTCCTAATGACAGTGTCCTTTGCCATACAGAAGCTTTGCAATTTTATGAGGTCCCATTTGTGCTCCAACATATAATAAGGACATATGCTCCACTATGTTCATAGCAGCCTTATTTATAATAGCCAGAAGCTGGAAAGAACCCAGATGTCCTTCAAGAGAGGAATGGATACAGAAAACGTGGTACATCTACACAATGGAATATTACTCAGCTATCAAAAACAATGACTACATGAAATTCTTAGGCAAATAGATGGAACTACAAAATATCATCCTGAATGAGGTAACTCAGTCACAAAGGAACACACATGGTATGTACTAACTGACAAGTAGATATTAGCCCAAAAGCTCAGAATACTCAAGGAACAATTCACAGACCATAATATGAAGCTCGAGAAAAAGGAAGACCAAAATGTGGATGCTTCAGTCCTTAAAAGAAGGGACAAAATATACATGGGAGGAAATATAGGGACAAAGAGTGATACAGGGACTGATCCAGAGACTACCCCACCTTGGGATCTATTCCATAGGCAGCCACCAAACCCAGTCACCATTGCTGATGCCAAGAAGTGCTTGCTGACAGCCTGATATGGATGTCTCCTGAGAGGCTGTGCCAGAGCCTTACTGATATAGATTGAGGGTGCTTGCAGCTAACCATCAGACTGAGCATAGGGACCCCAATGGGGGAGTTAGAGAAAGGACTGAAGGAGCTGAAGGGGTTTGCAACCTCATAGGAAAAACAACAATATCAATCAACCAGACCCCCCCAGAGCTCATGGGGACTAAACCACCAATCAAAGAGTACACGTGGAGGGACCCATGACTCTAGTCACATATGTAGCAGAGGATGGCATTGTCTGACATCAATAGAAGGAGAAGCTCTTGGTCCTGTGAAGGCTCATGTGCCAGTGTAGGACAATGCCAGGGTGTTGAAGTGGGAGTGGATGAGTAGAAGTGGGGAGTGGGATCATCTTCATAGAAGCAGGGGGAGGAGGGAGAGAGAATGGAAGATGGGGGAAAGGGGATAATATTTGACATGTAAATACATAAAATGTCCAATAAAAGAATGGGCTCCAAAGTGTTCTTGGTTACAATCAATATTATTACCAGAATACTGGGATAGACATGTGCTTGTTAATAACCGAAGCACTTATTTACTTACTGTCTCTATGGTTGTCTTTATCCCATCCCCCACACTCATCAGGATGTGCTTAGCTCCCAAAGTAGAGGAGATAGCTGGGAGCATGGTGAGTGTTCTCTGCCTTACTATCTCAGAGGAATAGGCCCCACTTCAAGCAAGTCTCCTGAGAGCTAATGGCCAACAGAACATTATTGCAATCCTGGGATAAGATCATTTTTTTATGATAGTAATTTGTTACACTAGTTTGCCACTTGTCTGCTGCTTCCTTGTTAATCCAATAATCTATATGAGAAAAGCAATTTGACTTACCCTCTTCCCATCTGCCGCCCATCATCCAATCTATATCTTAACTATGAGTGATTTATTAGTGGCGTCTGTGCATCTCAGTCCCACTGGTGGCCCCCATTTCAGGCTTCTACTCGGATACACTCCCTGAGTGTGTTAGAAGGCAAACTCAGCATGAAGATTAAAAGCAACAAAGGAATAATAAACTGAGCTGCAGTTCCAGTTGTTGTTCATCTCAAACAATTGAAATTTATGCATGTGTGTTAAGAAGGGCCTTTTCTGGGCTAGTCTTGAGAATGTCTGAAACTAGGCTATTTTTCATCATAGCCTTGATTTCCTTAGCAGGCTAGAATTAGTTATTGGCTCCAATGTCCCAATTCAATGTTGTTCTTCTCACCTGAGGCTCCTGGATACCCATTCATGTGAACTGGACCATATTCTGTTTCAAAGACCATGAGCAGAGAACAAAGAGTAGGTAGCTATGGGGTATGATGTGCCGGAGTTTATCTATAGAGGGGAGTCAACTTACAGAAGTGCGGGTCTTATTCTCACAGCAGAATATTGCCCATGGTTGTTGAGCTCCCCTTTTCTCAAGTCACGCTGCTCTATTCAGAAAAAGAATGGCTCTAACATGACACTCCCGGACGAGAGAAACCCATGATCTTGGCCAGGGAGAAAGTGCATAGCAGTGGCTGGCTGTCCTCTGTGAACTGGGCGTGTCTTTAGCCTAGATTTTATCTGTAGACATGTGCTGCACATGGCCTAACCCAAAACTGTAGTAATGGATATGGATGAACACACAGGGCCCACCTGTACACTGTCTATGCAGAGCTTCCATGAAGAGTCCATACTGGATGGTAGTTAAGTCGTTGGCTAACTTTGACCTCTTCACAATTTTCTATTTCTCTGCCTTATGGCAAATTTATCTGTCGCTTGTATCTCAGCTGTTTCTTTAACATGGGACTGCTGTTGTCCCCCGCGCCCCATGGCAGTAACAACCATTCAGCCGTTTATTATTTTCATTCTTCCTTTTCCATTCAATGTACTCTGAGTTTCAATTCCATATCGATACTCTCATTTCCATAAGCAACATTTTTTTTCTCATGTCCTTGGCGTTCTGAGAACTCCTCTTGCTTTGGATTGGCCTTTATGTGGTTTGTTTGCTCTCTCCCATAAATACTCCTCTATAGTTACCCCAGATAGGGACTGTCCACTCCCTGCTGAGCCAGCGACACATTGTGACGATAAGGATGACCGGCTGCTAATACACTCAAGAATGGTCTCTTGAGCTGATGGGTTTTAGGGAAGAGAAAGAGAAAGCAGACAATCAAACATTCAGTGGGTACAGCTCTTTCTACCCATAAGCCTCCATCACTTTCACTTCAAAATCACCTTATGTTGTCCTCCTGTAAGCAACCTAGCAGTGTGCTGTGTGAGGCAATAGTTCTGACCCTCATGCATTCCAATTTTTGAGGTGGCTAAAGGCTGCAGTTTTGCATAGCAGTTGTTATAAGTAGTTTGTCCTCATGAACTAAATACCTGTTGTCTAAGGATGGGAACTGTCCAGCTACATTCCTACTCGCCTTGTAGTTTCATCAGAAAGTGTTCAATAAATGCTCAAGAAACTTTGTGGTCACGTATTACATTTTTGGGGAGGGGTGTGCTCTGATTTCTTCCCTTGAGTCGTTTTCTTTCAGAACTCTGCATTATGAAACCATTTCTTCTGCCCAAGAGTTGCAATTCTCCATAGAGAAATCGTCTTCCTCCCTCCTTTGCTTAATTAGCTGCCTTTCTCAGTACTTTTTCCCCTTCTCTCTGACAGGTTGCCACTATTGTCTGTTTGCAGCTGTTCATAGTTGAGAAACTGAGCAGACATGGTAATGGGTGCCTGGTGTGTGGGAAGAGCACCTTGTGTTTCTCCTGGACTGGCCAGGCAGCCTGTTCCGACTTAGTCTTTCTAAAATAAGCTTTTCTTGGCAGCCAGGGGCTGGGTTATTTGCAGTTTCATTCTGTGGAGGAAGTTCTTGCTTGCACTAGTGATCCGTGTTTCTATTTAGCCACACACAAACACTTGGATGCTCCAAAATGCTTCCTGTCTACACCGTACATCAAATGCTAGATTCAACCTTGCTTGTGAACTTGCCCATATGACTGAGAACCAGCTTATGTTACAGACTTTTCCTCTGAAGCAGCTAACTTAGTAAGCTCTCCTACTGTCTTCTGGTCCATCTCCATCTCTTTCTATGTGCTTCTCAGTTGTGCTCTAACTATTAAGAGACATTGTGCTAGGAAATGGATTGCGGTCTTTGCGATTGTCTTTCGAATTATGGCCAAGATGGAATATTTCTACTTGGGAATGTTGAATACTTTGGCATTGTTTATTTATTCTCCCCAGAAGCTTTGAGACAATGATATTGACAGCCAAGAGGGGGTGTCTGCATTTCCACATGTGTAGGATGACGGTCTGAGGCACTGATCTGAGACTCTCATTCTGAGTCATGTATTTTCACGGTGTAGGAGGAATCAAGCTAGTTAATCCCCCTTCGATATGTTTTGCAGCTGTTAGGACTTTGTGACCTTTCCACAAAGACACAGAGGATCTCAGTGATCAGAGAGCAAGCTGGAGGGGACAGGTTGGAGGCCTGGAGAGAGAGCAGGCTTTGAACAAGCTCTAAGGTGGCTGCCAACTGTCTTGTTGATGTGGGCAGCGTCTCAGCGAGCACAAAATCTTTCAGTTTCCCAGTCTATCTTAGGAATATTCCTTTTTCCAAGATATTCAAAAGTATAGAAACTTGGAAGATGGGTGCTTGAAAGGAAAGGTAGGCCAAACTCTTTAAATGCGTGTATGATTTTTGAAACATAACTACTTTGTTCATTGAAGACAAGGAGAACTTACAGAAGAAGTGGAAACTGTCCAGATTCTTTGCGCTTGGCAAATGAAAACACAGCCCACTCTTTCCTGGAAAAGAAAGGAGTGATGGACAGAACACGCTACACACTTGTTTTATGTTCATATACTGCTTTTTGGCCCCAGGAGTCTCATTCCAAGAAAGAAACAAAGCTTTGTGTAAGGGTAATATTTGCCATCTTCCCATACCTATATAGGATAACGGTGCTAGATGTCAACTGAATCTCATTACTGTTATGGGATATACTGAGTTTGAAAACATATTCAAATTGAAGGCATCAATGTTATGTGTTCTAGGAGCTGGGGACTCCCTCATTGTCTCAGGATACTACATCCCATTTCTTCCCTGAATTCTATCCTACAACTCAGCTACACCCCTTCCTGCACCCCTAAATAACTCTCCAGGTTAAATTGCTGGTCAGTGATGGGCAGGTGTTCATTAATCATTTGCCTCAGCTGCAGGAGGTCTTTGTTAAAGAGTCAACAAGAAGAGTAACTCTTACAGCTGCAGAAGTTGAGACTATGTGCTGAGTAATTAGCCACGTCTGGTAATCAGTAGGCAATCCAATAATAGACACAGAAAACAAACAAGATACTATTGAACATCAGTAGTAGGCTGATGTTTCTAAGAGGAACATAACCCTTTACACTGAAGAAGACCATCCTGGCTAAAAATACCAGGCTATTTTGATTTCTTTGTATTACATATATTGATTTTGCTCACAGACTGTGAAACTAGATACAGATGGTTGGCTCAATAACTATTCCAGTGTGTCTACGATGTAGGCTAATCTGTAGAAAATATGGAAGGAGAAAACTTGAGAATACATATCAGGCCAGCTTAGAGCAGATATTTGCACATTGCCCGATAAAAGTGTGAATGTGTTGACTCTGGTATTGCCAACCATAAAACCAAGGTAGAAATATCAACAAATGCCTCCTCTTTTTTGATATCTCTTTAGCTCTGGCCCAGCTTCTCTTTTGAAAGTGTGTGGCTTTCCCTTGAGAGCATCACTTGGGGGCTTTTTAGAAATGGACCTCCATAGGTCCCACTCCAGATGTGCTGAATCAGACACTATGAATGCAGGAGTCTATGAAAATGGTTTAGCAATCTTTCACATAACTCTAATGTGTGCCATCAACATCTACGACCCTAATACCAAGATCGTGTTTTGCAGACCAGCAGCAAGGAGTCCTTAACACAGATTCTTCAGCCCTTTCGCACGACCTGCATTTTCACCAGATCCCAGAGGGTTATCAGGCAAACTAAAGTTTGAGAGGCATAGGCCAGTTTGGCTCATGTCCCACCTACCTGACAGAACTTCTTATGAAAGGCCCCTTAATACCGAGGACTGCAAATCATGACCCTCAATGGCTGTTTTCCCATCAGTCCCTGCATCTTGAAACAGGTCTCTACTGAATTTCACACAGGTACTCACTATCCCCTTAGGCCATATTTTTTGTGAAAACATTGAATATTGCTTCGTTGGCTCCATCATAGATGCTGTTCCCTTTTTGAATGTTACTAAATATCATAAATATACTTCAAAGATTCTGTCTTCACCTCGTGGGTCTCGGTTTATATATTTTTCCTGAACTCACACATTGCTGACTTATAAATGCCTATCATTCTCTGCTATCTAACTATAGGGCATTGCAGGCATTGTAAACTAAACATTCAAAAAATTCCAACTTAGCATTTGTCTACGCTCAGCTTCTTCCTACTTTAATAGCTTTTTTATTGAGTTGATGTTTACCCAAATTTAAAGGTTGCAATTTCTTTCCATTCTTTTCTTTTCTTCATTTAAATGTTTTATTTTAAAAACTAGCTTACAAAGCAACGGGTTTCCACATGGCTTTCCATAAAGCCCCATTACAGTTGATTCCTTTGCTATTTTTTCCCTCTGTCTTCTTTTCTTAGTGTAAACTTTGCTCTCATTATTCCCCCTTCTACTTAGGTCTTCTGTGAGGAATGCAGTAGAACAGAAGCCTTCTTCTTTCCCCTCTGGTTTCATGGGCTCCTCTCAAGTTTCCCAAGTTTTACCCATATTTACTATCACACCAATATACATATTTAACAGTAGAGTCTAGAATGAGCCCATAGAGAAAATATAGAATATTTGTCTTTCTAAGTCACGATTACTTTGTTTCATACGATGTTTTACAGTTCCATCCAGTTTCTTGCAAATTTCATTTTTTCTTTATGGTTGAAGAAAATTCATACACACACACACACACACACACACACACACACACACATATATATACACATATATATGTGTTACATATATATTACATTATCCATCCATCTGTTGAACATCTATCTAGGTTGTAGATGTTTTCTAGTTTTTGTAAAATGAGCAGTGGTAAACATAAATATGTAAGTATCTCTGTGGCAGGATGTAGTATTTTGAGCACACACAAAAAAGCGATGTAGTAGGATCATGCTGTAATTCTATTTCCAGTTTTGAAGTACACACCACATTCATTTCCATAGTGGCTGCACTTTTTATACTCCCACAATGAGTAAATAAGAACTCTTTCCCCACAGCCCCACCAGCATTTGCTTTCTCGATGGTGGCTATACTGAATGGGGTAGAATGGGATCTCAATATAGTTTTAATTTATATTTCTTTAATATATTGAAAAAAAGTAAACAGAGTTGATATTCTTGCCTAGTTCGAGATTTTAGTGGAAACAGTTTTAGTTTTTCTTTATTTAGCATAATGTTGGCTACATATGTGTCCTATAACCTTTGTTATGTTCAAGTTTCTTCTACCTGTTCCCAGATTCTTCAGGGCTATTACCATGATGGCCTTTTCTGTATCAATAACAAGGATCAGGCAATTTCTGTCATTAAGCCCATTAATACAGATTATATTTATTGATTTGTGAATGTTGATCAGACCTTGATTCTTGGAATAAAATTAATTTATGCATGATGTTGGTTTTCTTAATGCGATCTTGAATTTGTCCTGTCTTGTGTTGGAAGGTTGGGTGGTAGGGTTTTATTGTTGTTTTCATCAAATTTTAGTATCTGAATTACACGTTTTGTAGAATGAACATGGCAGCATTCCTTCCCTTTCTATTTTAGGGAGAAGTTTGAGCTCTGGTATCAGACCTTCCTTGAAAGTTTGGGAGATTTTAACAGCAAATCTGTACAGCCCTGAGCTTTTCATTGTATGGAGGTTTTCTTTATTATGTTCCGTCTCCTGCTTGTTTGGGTCTTTTTAGGTTGTTTATTTTTCTGGTTTTAGCTTCAGTAGTTCATGTTTGTATAGAAATGTATCCATTTCTTCAGGGTGTTCCAACTTGTTGGAATATACACTTTCAAAGCATTCCTTGATGATCCCCTGAATTTCTGTTGGGGTCTGTTGTAACTACTCCCAATTTACCTCTAATTCTCTACATTGTTTCGTTCCATTTTGTTCATTTCTGCCATGACCTTTATTATTTCCTGCTACTTGATACAGTTAAAATTGGCTTTTCCTTGTTTTTCTATTAAAGTTTATTGTTATTTTATTATTATTATCATTTATTATTAATTTGTGCATGTGTGTAGGAGCCTAGTCTCACACACACACTAAAGCAAGCATTGTAATGGATGTCTGGGCACATAGGCTACGATGTGTTTGTGGGTTCAGAGAATACTTCTGTGGTGTTAGGTCTTTTCTTCCCACTTCATGTGGGGTTTGAAGATTGAACTCAAGTTGCCGGGTTTGCTTGGTAAATGCCTTTTCCTGATGAGCCATCTTGTTGACCCTTCTTGGTTTTCTAAAGGTTTGAGTCACATCAGTGGGTTATTTATGTCCAGTATCTCTGATTTTCTCCTGTTAACCCATATAGCTATATACTGTGTTGTGGAGAAAGCCTCGGTTATTTCCACTTAAGACTGCAGGGTGGCCTTTTACTTTCATTTCACTCTAAGTAGCTTTTGATTTCCCCTACCCCAATATCTTCCAGGGCTCTCTGTTCATTTAAAAGTGTATTGTTTGCTCAAATATTTGTATATTATCTGAGGTTAGTTTTGCTATTCATTTCTAGTTTTATCCCACTGTGATGTGGCAGGGTGCTGGGAATTATTCTTCAGTATTTTTCTTTGTATCTATTAAGGGTTATTTTGTGGCCTATAATGTGGGCAATATCTATAACTCTGCAAAGAATACGTATTTCTGATCTGTTGGGTGGAATATCGAGATCTGTGAAATCTAACTGAACTATAATATAGTTTAACTCTAAGTTTTCTTTACTGCTTCTTTAATTAAAGAAAGGATACATGGATACAAGAGGATGCTACCGCAATTGCCCATCTAGTACAGTGTCTAGACTTATTTGGTCTTTATGCCTTTTGATGTTTGTTTCATGAATTGGGGGCCCCAGGCTTGGTGCGTAGATGGTTATAGTAAGCATGTCCTCTTGATGAATTGTTGTTTTTATCAATACCTAGTGGCTCTCTTTATCTTTTTGTTTTGAAGTCTACTTTATCAGAAGTGAGAATTGCTAGGCCAGCTTATTGTGGATTCTTCTTGGTAATCTGATTTGCAACCTTTGGTTCTCAGTTTCTGGATGTCTTTCCCAGATATGTGAGCTCCTTGGAGACAACAGATAGTTGGATCTTGTTTTTTTAAGCAAGTCTATGTTTTGTATCTTTTAATGGATGAGTTAAGATAATTTATACTCAAGACTATGATAAAAAGGGATTTGGTCTTATTTATTATTTCGGTGTTTGTTGTTTGTGTTGGTTGGTTATTTCTGTTTTTGTTTTTTTGTGTTTTCTCCTCATAATGTTGGACGTTTGCTGATTTTCTGTGTATACAAGATTGATTTCTTCCCCTTTCCCTTCTGTGTGTCTATTGTTTGCATGTGTTCTCCTGTGTGAAGCTATCTCTTTACTTCTGTGTATAATATTTTTGTAAGAATTTCTTGCAGTGTTGGCTGAACTGTCATGAATTGCATGTGTTTATCTTGAATACTCTTGTTTCTCCATCTATTTTATTAGTTCATTTAGGTGCATATAGCAATTTTGGTTGACAGTCATTCACTTTCAAGGCCTATTCTTTGTTGTCTTTTAGGTTATTGACAAAGGATCGAATCTTATTTTGATGTTTTTACCTCTTTATATTTGCAGTAATTTTTCTCTTAAACTTTTTTTCTTGTCTCTTATATTATATCCTGATCACACTTTCCCATTCCTCCCTCCCTCTAGCTCTTCCCCCCTCAACCTCCCCAAGATTCACATTTCCTCTGTTTTTCTTCAGAAAAGGGCTGAGATTCCAGGGATATTAACCAAACCTGGCATACCAGGTTGCAATAAGACTAGACACCTCTCCTCACATTACGTCTGGACAAAGCAACCCAGTAGGGGGGAAAAGAGTCTCTTAGTTTTGTTTCCTTGCTGGGTGCTTTTGATGTCTTTGTTATGATATGTTGTGAAGAGTTTCTGCTCTCGTCATGTCTCTTTGTGGTTGTCTCATGTCTTATGTTTGTGGGTTGGATGTCTAGGTCTATGTCTGAAATCCTTAACAATAATTTCATTGAATCATTTGTCTAAACTACTAGATTTTTCTCCCCAGGTCCTTCTTCTAGTCTAAGAATTCTTAGCTTTGGTCTCTTAAGTGTTTTTTACACTTGCTGGATGTTTGGGCTGTGCTCATTGATTTTTATTTTCATGTCTCTCTGTCTTATTGTTTCAACCTTTTACTCCTGGGTTTGTTAGTTTTATGTTAACTTGAAACAAGCTAGACCACTGGTTCTCAACCAGGAATGTAATTCCTCATGTTGTGGTGAGCCCCCTCCCAACAATAAAAGTATTTTTGCTGCTTCTTCATAACTATAATTTTGCTTTGTTATGAGTTGTAATGTGAAAGTTTGATATGCAGGATATTTTATATGTGACCCCTGTGAAAGGGTCATTCAATCCCTAAAGAAGTCACAACACACAAGTTGAACTGGAGTCATCTGGGAAGAGGGAGTCAATTGAGAAAAAAATCTCTATCAGATTGACCTATAGGAGAGTCTGTCTGGCGTTTTCTTGATGAATAATGGATGTGGGAGGTCCCACCTCACTATGGACAGCATCACGCCTAGCTAGGTGGTCTTGGATGGTATTAGTAAGCAGGATAAGCAAGCCATGGAAAAAGTCAACATTCAGCCTTCCTAACGTGACTTCTGTTCAGTTTCTGCTTCTAGTTTTCTTGTCTTGAGATCCTGCCCTGATTTCCCTTCATGAAAGATTGTTTATTAACTATAAGCTAAAACAACCTTTTCTTTCTCAAGTTGCTTTTTGGTCATGGTGTTTTATCACAACAAATGAAATCTACCTAAGACAACTCCATTCCTGGTATTTGTTCTTCTGCTTGACCTTGTGTGCTGTGCCTTCAGCAGAGTAATTTATTTATTCGATTGACTGATTCTTTTGTTTCCAGAATTTCTATTTCTTTTTGCAGTTTCTCTGCTTCTCTGATAAAATTTTCTCACCTAATTTAAGACCTTAACTCTAAGACACCAATTCTATCATCTACGTTAGTAACTGCATTAAGTTTTTAGCAATGATGAAACACCATGACCAAAAGCATCTTGGGAAGGTAAGGGTTTATTTCGGTTTGCTGTTTAACATCACTGAGGAAAGTAAGGGCAGGGATTTAAGTAAGGCAGGAACCGGGAGTCAGAGGTCATGGAGAATCACTACTTAATGACTTAGTCCTCATGGCTTGTTCTACCTGCTTTCCTAGGCCATCCAGGACTGTGTTCTGAGGGATGGCAGTGCCCATTTTGGATGGGGTCCTTTCACATTAATAACTAATCAAGAAAATGTCCACAGGCCAGGTTTGTGGAGGCATTTTCTCAGTTAAGACTTCCTCTTCCAGACATGTCTAGGTTTGTGTCATGTTTCTTGCCTATGAGCTAACTTTGTAAGTTTCCTTTCTATATCTTGAGTTAAATACCTTGTCCGTGTTGAGTCTTTTGCTTGGCCTTTGCATCTTTTTAATGATTGGACTCTGCTCAGATTGAAAGAGGACATCTATATCACACCCCACTCCCATAGAGCTCAGGGATCATCACTAAAGAGGGTGCAGAAAGACTATAGGAACCATAGATGTTCAGTGACTACAAGGAAACAGCTGTTTTGTGGACATAATAGGGCAGTTGCACATATGAACTTACAGCAATTGTGGAAGCATGCTCAAGAGCTACACAAGTTCTAGTCCAGAATTCCAGAGTAAAGGTGTATCTGTGAACACAAGATTCCACCACTTTCCCAGGAGCTCTGGGTAATTAATAGCTGCTAGGAAAATGAGAGAAAGTTTTCTTTAAGGTAGACCTTTGGTAGATCTGCCACCACCAAGAGTATTTGGGAATCACAAATTAGACTTGATGAATTACAAAAGGAGAGAGAAAACATGATCTGGGAGGAGTCGGGATGAATGTGATCCAAATACATTGTGTGATTTATTTTAAAAATTATTTTAAACAAAATTGAACTATAAAGTCTTTTCCTGGCAGTTCTGCTATCTCACTATTTGTATTTTCTGGTGTTAAGAGGCAGTCTGCTTAGGAAGCTGTCATATTGCTGTGTTGTCTAATGTCTCGTGTTTTTGTTTTGCATCTGTTGGGATGTATGCATCTTCCCATTTGTACCTTCACCCCTTTCCTACTCTTTGCTTTATTTTAAGGGTGTCTTGCTGGTAAGGTGACTTCACTTGGATTCATGTTCAGGGGGAAAGATGCGGTAACAGCCATGATGGTCTGACAGAAGACTCAGGCTCTTGTCCCATGTTCCCTGTAAGATTGGGAAAGAGGTGTTGTAGGGTCCTGGTTGGCAAAAACATAGAATGTTACATAGTGAAATGAAGAATGGACAGTAAACAGAGTAGGAAGTGGGGAAATATGTGATTAGAGGTATAAAAACCAGAAGGGAAAATATTGTATATTAGGTTTGAACAGGGAGAAAAAGGCCAGATATGGGGACATTTCCAACAAGATACTAGTTATAGCATATTAATTAAGCAACTAGGAAGCACTTGTATGGGGCTGGAGAGGAGGGCCCAGTGGTTAAGCACTCTTAAGTTGTTCTTGCAGAGGACCCAGGTTTCTGTTTCCAGCACCCACAGAATGCCTCAGAACCATCCATGACTTGATGTCCAAAGGATCTGATGCCCTCTTTTGACCTCCGTAGGCACCAGGCACATATACAGTGCACATTACATACATGCAGGCAAAAGACTCACACATAGAAAGTAAATGAAATAAGTCTAAAATAGATAAAAATGCATACTAACAGAAAAATATTAGTTTCCTCCTTTGGAGACAGCCTTAAATCTCAAAGGAATGCTGTTTGGTTGTTCCCATTGTGTTCAGGCCATCCTTCACCAGTGGGCAGAGCCTTCCAGGCCAGTCATTATTGTAGCTTGGAGAGTTCACAAGTGAGTGATTACTGGTGATTATTTTCCTCCATCAGCAGCTAGAATATCAGCTCCTGGGACTATGAAAGCTAGTCAATAGGGAGGAAGCCTCCAGGTTAGTACTAGGTTGATTTCTCTATGTTCTGTAACTCAGATTTAAGGGATACTGCATAAGATGGAACACAAATTTGGCATTATAAACCTCAACATAATCTCATGTCCATTGACCCTAGGAGAGAGTCTACTAATATTAGTATGCCCAATGAACATAATAGCAAGTGGCCCCTAAATACTTACTTATATACCCATAGATTAATGTGGCGATCAACCCTCATCAGAGAAGCTTCTTTTTGCAATGTGTGCTGACAAATTTTATGTCACCTTGACACAAGCTAGACGTATCTGAAAGGAAAGATTCTCAATTGAGAAAAATACCTCAATAAGCTCCAGATGTCGGACACTTTCTTAATTACTGATTGATGGGGGAGAGCCCAGACCATTGTGGGTGGTGCTATCCCTGGGTTCTGTAAGAAAGCAGGCCAAGCAAGCCAATAAGTGACACTTCTCCATGTCCTGTACATGAACTCCTACTTCCAGGTTCTTGCCCTGTATGAGTTCCGGCCCTGTCTTCCTTCAGTGTTAAACAGCGATATGTAAATGTAAGTCAAAGAAACCCACCCTGTCTCCCCAAGTTGCTTTGGTCATGGTATTTCATCACAGCATTGTAACCCTAACTGAGACAGTGAACAGAAATTGATAGAGACTCAGTCAATGTGCAGCAAATACATGACTGTGAATTGTTTATCCATAAATGGGACATTTATATCATGGTCTCTTAGGGAGAAGAAAAACTGTAGGAGTTAGAGGTTTCAGAGCACTGCTAAGAAGCATGTTTCCAGGGCCATTGCAGGCATGAACTCAGTGGCTGCCGTTGCCTGTACAATACATTCGCAAGATCAAGCCAGTCAAAATCCATCGTTGATAGGAGAGAGCTCACAAATGCCCTCTCCTAGTTAGGACGTTACTAGAAGTTGATGGTTGATGTGAACAGATGGGTCAGTTTTCCTCAGGGATGCGGCCCCTACTAGGTCGTCCATGATCTAGTGAATGGCCCTACACTCAGGCATATATTGGCAACAATAATTAGTTTCAGTGGGTTGAAAAAGAGTTCGTGAAGCAGAGGAGGCATGAGTATGTGGGGAGGTATTGGAAGGAACGGCATAGAGGTGGTTATATTAAAAACATAAACATACATGTAAGTATGAGGTCTTCAAAGAATAGATTAAAATATGAAAAGAAAGTAAAAATAGAGTTAAGCATTAAAAACCATGAGAACACGAATGATTAGTAAACTTAAATTGATACTGTGTTCAATAAACTAAAACAGGATTACATTCTCAGGATTACATTCTCAGCCAATGCATTTTCCTGACACAGAACCAACGCCCTGTGCTTATCTCAGCTCCTCTTTCAGGACACCGCACCTCCTTCTGTCACAAATTTTCTGAAACCCACCCAGCCTCTTCCAGCCAATGTCAGTCATGGTTCCTGGCTTCTGGATCTGGTTCAGACTTCCTTAACTCACTTCCGCTGTGTCCACAGTTTGCGTGGCTTGGGGTCTGATGTGCTGACCCAGAAGCAGCAACATAGTACCGGTTCTGCCACATCGCATACTTTGTGTTTGAAAAGGGTCTTTTGTACCTCAGCACACTAGCAGGGGTGGAAGGACATGCAGCGTGAGCTTCCTAACCTTAGGGTCCCTTACTCTTTGAACCCCTGACCCTTTCTCTGAAGCCGTAAAGCTGAGCTGCCCTCCTTTGCTGATGAATTTTCTCGCAGTGACCACTGCCTACCTGCCTACTTCCAATCTCATGCAGTTCAGACCATCTCTGCAGTACTTTGGTGAGAGTGTGTCTATGGCAAGGGAAGGAGATACGGAGTGTCGAGAATGTGTCCATTTCTAACTTCCAAACTCCTCGCTGGTTACTTATTCTGCCAACCATGGTTCAGTCTTCAATTCCGGTTTCCCGCAGCACCCGGTGCCGTGCTGAGTGCTGGAGCAGAAATGACTCCAGTTCTTTTAACAATACTTTCCACGAGGACCAGGCACACAGCGCAGAGCCAGCTAGGACAGAGCTGGCTACAGAATCCAGGCCAGCCTTGAGCTGGCTGGCGGATCTTCACAGCCGGTGGCGTTCATCTACAGTCGCTGCAGGTGCTGCTGGGTAGAGCGTCTCTGAGAGCCTGTGTCGTTGTTTTCAGAGTATTCTTCCTTTTCTCCCTATGGAGAATGTTAGTTGCTATCTAATATTTACTTCCCTGCTTCAAAAGCAAGATGTTTATTCTGGGACTTAGGGTAAACCCTGCATTTCACAACTTACCTTACAGCAAGGGCTATGGGGTATTGTGTAGCAATTTCCTCCCAGATAAAACCATCGATCTTGGTGGAGACCCAAGATATTCTTTCAAGAGTGGTTGTCATCTTGTAGCTTTGGCTGTCCTGGAATTCACGATGTAGACCAGGCCAAACTCCAACTCACAAAACTCCACCCACCTCCTCCACCAACCCGCCCCCCAAAGGCGAGGATTAAAGACAAGCACCACCAGGCCGGGCTCAAGACTCCTCAAGACTCTGTATTCTATTCCACATCCGCCCTCCCCCCATGTGGAATGGAGGGTTGGTGGAGGGGTAACCAGGAAGTGAGATATCATTTGAGAAGTAAACGAATGAAATGATTAATGACAATTAAAAAGAAGACTCGGTATTCTAAAGGGGGGTTCATTAAGCCTCAGGAAATAAGCAATCTGAAAACTTCAGGGAATTCCCCAAACTGACCAGATGTGCTAGGCCCCTCCCTCTTCAAGCTTATATGGGAGTGAAGCCAATAGAGAGACACTCAAGTCAGATTGAGCTGCTGGGCAGAGGCAGAAATCAGCACAGCTACCTAGGAGAGACAGAGACCAGCCGGGCTTCCTGGAAGAGGCTCAGATCAACGGAACTAGTTGCCTGGAAAAGCCACTCTTTGACGGGCTGAGCTGCCGGCAGGCTGTGCAGTGCGCTCCAGATTTCTAGCCTTTGTGAGCTTGTCGCCCATGTTAGCATTCGGTGATACATTTGAGTCATTTCTGCTCCTGTAAATAACTTCGCACTCACATTTCTGAGAGTAACCCCAATCAAATTCATTGGTTCACCAACTTGGATTTTGATGTTATCCAAACTTTGGTTCATCTTTAGTTCTTTATTTGGGGGTGAATAGACATCTGTTCAAGTCTCCTCTGGAATAGGAGAGCATTGGTGGGATGTAGGTGTGAACCTTGTAGGGAATTTCTCTAAAATCCTGAGCGTACTTGAGCGTACCTTGTTCTCTTTCTCCATCCTTCTGCTGTATCATAGGGGCATGGACCCAGCACCAACAGCCACGTAATTCAGGCGTTGGAAGTCCACACCAGGGGTAGCACATGAGGAGATAGGAGGAGTCGCGTGCCTCTGAGAGGAAAGCCAGCGCTTAACTGACTCCATCATGGGCGAAAGAAGTAAACTTCCTTCTCACAGTTTCAGCAGGTCTTCTGTTCTCACAGTTGCACTCAATCTAAGATACGAAATGCATGTCTAATTATCACCAAGACTTACTGATTTTACCTCAAATTATGTTTGGCTACAAGAGAAAATTGCAAAAATTCTAGCTTTACAGATCTTAATTGGCATTTAATTGAAATTTAAAAATTGGGCAGGAGTCTGGGCCAAAAATGGTTTCGGATGCTCCACTCTGCCACATGGAAAGATGATTATTTATAGCCAGAGAAGAGGAAATGACATATGGAAAGTGGAAGTGAGGTACAGAGATAGTTTGATTGGTTAAAGTTTGACGTTTGCCTTATTTGAACCTGATTTGAACAGTTGGCTGCCTGGGGTTGGCTGAAGGCTGGCTAATCTGATTGGCTGAGTTTCAGGTAATTGGTATAAGAATACCTTCCAGCCTGTTAACACACAAAGTTAGCCTGCGGTTCGTTATATATGGAGAAATATTTAGGACAAATTTGTCTAGGGAGGCGACTTGAGACAAAATGGAATTCACTTAGCAGTCCCAAATGTGTCTCCTCTCGTCTCTACATTATATCCAGACCTAGTTTAGACAGACCCTTGTCATCTTTGAAAGTATAAAAGAGTTTCCTAAGTGCTGTTCAAATCCCCAGGTGTATACCCTGCAAATTCATCCTCTATTAGGTGAATAGTCTAATTAAAAGAAACTCTCATCTTGCCATTCTTCCCTTTGATTATAATTCTTTCCCCCAAAGGGCAGCTTTCTGGTCCATGTCCTTGTGCTCACCGTACTGCCCAGACTGATGAAGTAGCTTCTATTTTCCAGATTAATCTCTCATTTTTTGTAAATCGAGATTGCTATCTTTGTTCTGGATAACCTTAAGGTTTTAAGATACACCTTAAGGTTTTAATATATTTAGTCTAATTCCAAAACATCATTTTGGTTGCATAATAGATGGATCAAAAGTTAAGACTATGTAACACGAGTTTAGCTATGTTAATTTGCTATTTAGGTTTTTATACTTATATATATGATCAACGGGTACACTTAAAAAACCTACTTTGAAAAAAATTAGTTGTTTAGTTTTAGTTTTACTCTCATAGGTGGAGCTTCTGGGATAAGAGCAGTAGGCTTGGGGGACCAGTTGTCTGCTCCACAATTTCATCTCTGATGCTCCTAACTGAAGCAAGATTGATCTCTATCTCCTTTTACTATATTACTATCTCTGTAGCAACACACTTTGTTACACGTCTCTCCTAGTTCATAAGAAGCTCTGTGAGCTTTGTATATACCCGATGCCTCTTTTAAAATCACTACCGCCTACTGCTTGAATACTTTTAATGTAGCTCCTGAGTCAACCCATATTTGTTGGATGTCTGTTATACACCAGCCTTGTTCTAGACACCGAGGACTGAGCACTGAATTTATGACAGCCCCTGCCTTCTGTTAGCTTATGTAGCAAGGAGAAAACAAAGGATGAAGAAACAGAAAATGTAAGTAAAGTTTTAGGTGTGATTGAGTTCAGTGAATCACAATACTTCTGGGTTGTTTTGAGGCAGCCCCTTGCTATGTAGCTTTTAACACTCTGAAGCTCACTGTGTAGAACAGGTTGGCCCATTAGAATGAGCCATTCTAATGACAATGAGTCCTGACAATCCTCCTACCTCAGCTTCATGGGTTAAGGAGTCACAGGAGTGAGCCACTACACCCAGCAAAGAAGGAAAATACTGAAATGCTACAATTTGAAACAGAGCTGTGCTGAACAGAGGTCTTATGCTTGTTAACATAAACATTTTGATATACTAAACAGCAGTGTGTATCTGTGTATGTATACATATATTGTTGTGTGTACATATACACATATATTGGTTTGCGTGCGCGCGCACACACACACACACACACACACACACACACACACACACACACACACACACACACACTTTCTTCTCTCAGCAGGAGCTGGAATCCTTACCAGTACAATAAACTCTGTGGAGGGGCAGGCTAATGAAGCAGCCTTCCTTCCTTGTCCTGTTCCCTTACTCTTTAATTAGAACACAGGGGCTATTTTCGTTCTGCAATTGCCTGCATAAATCACTGTTTGCTTGGCACTTTCCTTACTCTGTTGCTTAAGACGTCCCCCTTCTGTGCTTCCTGTACCTGCTCCTCTCATTTCTGTGTTGAACCGAACCCCACATGCACATCTTCCTCTTAACATTGCATCAGCCTCTGTATTTGATTCAGCTCTGACCTCAGAACATCTCTCCTGTGTTCTGTCTATGCTTGATGCTGAGCCATCCTTTGACTGGAACTCAATTTCCTTTTGTCTTCAATCCATCCTTCAAAAACTCCATTTTGAAATTTTCTTTCAGGACACCATTTTTTTTTCTCCCAAGCTTCCAGTGAAAACAAGCCAGGTTTCACTCCCTTCCCTTTCAGGAGCAGAGAAAGGTGCCATCTTTGTGGTTTTCTTTGCTTCCCTGTGATCACACGCGGTCTACTCTCCCAGGGTGCCATCTTCATGAAGGTGGTTCAGGTTGATTATGCTATTTTTTCCCCTTCATTGCTATAAAATCCACTCAGAAGTGGCTTATAATTATCTTTCTTTTTCCTTGAGATTTTGGGGGTAGGGGTTAATTGTATTTCTTGTAATTCAGTCCTTGGCAAGATTTTGCCATCCATGCAATTGAGGGTTTATGTGATAAGTACCTTGATCTTCAATGTTGGCCTTGAATTTCTTGACTTCTTGTTTTCTCATGGCATGGCTGTGTTACTCAGACTCTTTTTACTCAGGTTCCATTTCTGATTCTTGCCTTATTTGGAATTCATTCTCGTCCATTGTTCTTTGTCTCTATCATATCCAGGCCTTCAACTTTTCTCCTGACTATGAAGTCTAGCCTCACATGCCTCTGTCCTGTCACCCTAACAATGGTGGACTCAGTAATGTAGTATGCACCATTATAGAATCTCTGAGTTCTTGCCTCTGTACTGTATCTATTTATCTTTACCCTGTCTTCCCAACCAAACAACCTCTTTCAGCAGACATTTTCACCTTGAATATATATTTTACCATTCCCCTCTTCCTTTGTTTCTATGTTTGAATAGAAGGTATTTTTCTTCCTGTCTGCTAAAACCAAGTCCCAGACTCCTGACTCAGAGTACGGTCGTATCCTCAGCCTTGATGAGACTTGTTTACACTCCCTGCACCTTAGCTTTTACACTGTTAGCTTCCTACCTAGGCCCATAGCCAATTGTTTAGGCTCCTTCTACCTTGGACTTTTGTTGTCAACAGAAAAGAATAGCACTTCCCACAGTGTTGGTACGGAGAGCAAAGAAAATCCCAAATGCATCTTACACAGTGATGGAACGAAGAAGGCAATAAAGAAACATTAGGTTGTATATTTCCCCCAGTGCAATGTGAAGCATACTTGACCTACTTCACACTGCCATGTCGGCTCTCCAGCCCCTTTGGCCTTGTGTACGTATGTGTTGACATGAGCTCTGCTGTAAGCTGTGACTGAGTTTTCCTTCACTGTCAGGCAGTAAGTCTCATAGCCTTGCACATCTCCAGATTGCATTCGATACCAGTGATTTCCTTTCTTTTATTATAAGTTTTTACCTTTCTTGATTTTTATAAGGAAGTTGCTACCCCACTTCTTCTTACTCCTGTGTTTTCCCTGTTAGGGTACTGTTTCCTCCTTAGATTAGATCGTTGCTTGCTAGTTTTTTATTTCCACACTTTTTTTTTTCAGTTTCTCATTCTCTGCAGGGCCACTGCTCTCACCTCTCAATGATTTCTTTGACTCAGTGCTCCCCAGGGTCTATTCCCAGGTTTCCAGCATTACTCTTGACTCGCATGCCTGTGGTAGTCGAGTTTTGGCTTCTATGAAAAATTATCGATAAGAAATTGATGTAAGTGGGCTCAGTAGGCATTAGGTCAAGATCCATAGCACTCCCACAGACCACCCAAGTCGAATTCCCAGCACTCATATCAGGAGGCTCACAACTGCTGATAACTCTACCCCTTTGGGGATCTAACTGCCTCATCTGCACCCTATGTATATACTCATACTTACAGAGTTGAAAGTAAAAATAAAATCTTTTTTGAGACAAAGGAATCAATTCAAAGGAGGAAACTTGTCCTAGCTTCAAGGCTTCAGAGGTTTTTGTCCTCCATTGCTATGGGCCTAAGGCAATATAATATCATGGCAGCAGGAGTAGTGGTAGAGGAAGCTGATTATCTCATGGTAACAAAAAGAAAGGCAATGGGAGAAGAAGAGAGAGGCTCGGGAGAGAATATATCCTTATAGGCATGCTCCAAATACATACTTCGTCCAGTTGGCCCCATCTTCTGATATCACCTTTAGTTATGAACTTAGCAATGGATGGAATCAGGAAGTCAGCACACAACCAATTCAATCATGAACGATTAGTGCCACCAGCTGTTAGCAAGCCTTCATTTAACCTATGCCCCTTTGGAGACATTTTCTAATGTTATACCCCTGACCTCATGTCTGTTTCATGATGTAAACTGTGTTCAGCCTAGGACCAAAAGGATCTGAAGTCTCATCAGGTGTAGCAATGCTCAAAAGTCCAAGTTCAAAGTCTCCTCTGAGATTCAAGGAAAACTTGTAGCTATGAGCCTCTACACACACACACACACACACACACACACACACACACACACACACACAGACACAGACACACACACACAGACACACACACACACACACACACACACACACACACACACACACACACACACACACACACACAGACACACACACACAGACACACACACACAGACACACACACACAGACAGACAGACAGACACACACACAGACACACACACACACAGACACACAGAGACACACACACAGACACAGACACACACACGCACACACACACACAGACACACACACAGACACACACACACACACACAGACACAGACACACACACACAGACACACACACAGACAGACAGACAGACACACACACACACACACACAGACACACACACAGACACACACACACACACACAGACACAGACACACACACACACAGACACACACACAGACAGACAGACAGACACACACACACACACACACAAATTTTATTTACCTAAAATACAACTACAGACTAATGAAAGGAAAAATAGAAAAATAGAAAGAAGAATTGAATCAAAATATGACTAAAACCCAGCAGAAAAAACATTAAATCTAGTACCTTTGTGCCAGGCAGCCAGAACATGTAGTCACATGGTATGAGCTTCATAAGTAGGGAAAGCCCCACTTACGGCTTTGCCACCTTCTGTCTGCCTGCCTTCTCTCCTTGACTTGCATTGATTGCTGATTGCAGCTCTCTTGAACACATTTCCCATGATCTTGTTCTGTTACTTCCCAAGGACCTCCACTGGGACTTCAACTTCACTCTCATATCTTCATGTATCACTAGTTCCAGATGGTCCCCAAAAGGACTCCCAACTGCTACCCATTGCTCCGGCACTCAAGCCTTCCTTTGAAATCTGACTCTTTGCCTCCATGATGTCCTAACTTTTCTATTCTGTGTGCCTGAAAAACTATCATCGTGTGGATGGCACTGAGGTCTGCTGGCAGTGTGAGTGAGTAATCAATCACTTGATTCTTTTGGACTAAACATTTAGTGCCTCTGGGGAACCAAGATGGAGAAACAGTTCTATACTACCCTTTGTAAGCAGACTGATATAGTAGTTTCAATGGGAAGTTTTTCAAATCAATTTACTCTTCTGTACTCTAAAGTCTGATATTTTTGGGGTCTGGTAGATTCTAAAGATGCCCTGAAGCCATTTTTCCTGTTGTCTTCATGCCATGTGCTTGACTTCTTTAGTAGTGCTGACCTCTCCAGCAGCCATGGATTCCTGAGTCTGAACTTTACATGTATCTTTCTTCTGGGCCAAGAGCGGAGTACTACTCAGCCAGCAATTTTTATTCCATGGTATGGATGCTTTGATACCTTGAAGGTTTCTCTAGGAGATTAATACGTTTGTCACATCTAAATATAACCACATACAAAGTTGTTGGGAGCACAGAGAACCACAAGAGAACCATCAAGAGAACTAAGAATGTCACTTGTCACATATACTTATGACCTGCTAAATTCTGTTATCAGTCAGAGACCATGGTAGATTCTAGACCCTTTTTGCTATAGAATCCACCCTCATGGGCACATGGACTTTTTAAGAGAGTTTCTAAGTAGTCACACCTTAAGATTTATTGTGTACCTGAAATTGGACTGATTGGACTGATTGTTGCCTGGAAACCTTTTCCTAAATTGTACTTGTTTAAAATATGCTAACAACGAACTACCTGACATTAAATTCTCTGAAGTCTGATTCAAATGAATGAAGACAATCTATACCGGGTGTTCATTTTACCTCTTCTTGAGCTTCGCTTCCCTGCCTGGATAGCTCCAGGGACCCCCACAATGTCTCCAGACACAACACACAGAAGACTCTTGCCAGAATGTGATACACGTGACCCATAGATAAATTCCACTAGAATCTTAAGGTCCATCTGAAACATCCTGAGTGCAGTCTGTATCGTCTGTTTTTCGTTAGCATTGTACGCTAACACCGAGGCTCGGTGTCACTGTTTGCTCTTCTCTAGCCAGCTTCTGTTTTCTAGACTCTTCTGCAAACTAGTGCTAAAAGCTTCTAAAATCACATGGTCTGCTTAAAGGTACAGCAGTAACTCTACTTGTCAGAACCAATTCTCGATGTGAGCTTTGTGTCTCTGAGAGGAAATACCTCTGAAAATCAGTGTAAAGGAAGAGAGACTTCTTTGGGTTCATGGGTTCAGAACTCTCAGTCTGTGGTCAGCATGGTCAGCATGGGCCCATTGTTCCTCATTGCTACATAGCAATGGGCACTTTTGTGAGGGCGAATTTTATGGCAGTGGGAACATGAGGTGGAGGAAGATGCTAATGCCTTGGTTTTCTTGAAAGAAAGGGGAGGGGAGAGAGACCCAGAGAGAGAGAAAGACAGAGAGACAGAGACAGAGAGAGAGAGAGACAGAGAGAGAGAGAGACAGAGAGAGAGAGAGACAGAGAGAGACAGAGAGAGACAGAGAGAGACAGAGAGAGACAGAGAGACAGAATGAAATGGATGGGGACAGAACATACCATTTAAAGGCAAGCTCCCTGTGACTTACTTCCTTGAACTGAGTTCCCCTTTTAACTCTCCAATCAAGTGTGAACTCAGAGTTCCTCATTCAACCTCATCCCTGTGGAACCATCAGATAGAGACTAAGCCTTCTACACTTAAGCCTGTGGAAAACAGGCTAAAAATATACAAAGCCAGGAGACAGCTGTATCAGGCTCCTGTCAGCAAGCACTTCTTGGCATCAGCAATAGTGTCTGGGTTTGGAGTCTGCATGTGGGATGAATTCCCAGGTAGGGCAGTCTCTGGATGGCCTTTCCTTCAGTTTCTGCCCTACTTTGTCCCTGTAAATTTTTTTAGACTGGAGCAAATGGATGGATCTAGAAAAATATCCTGAGTGAGGTAACTCAGTCACAAAAGAACACAAATGATATGTACTCATTGATAAGTGGATAGTAGGCAAAGAGCTTGGAATACCCATGATACAAGTCATGGACCACATGAAGCTCAAGAGGAAGGAAGATCATCGCTTCTCAGTCTTTTGGTTAAGATCAAGGGTGGAAGGAAGATCAAAGAGTGAATGCTTCAGTCCTACTTAGAAGAGGGAATAAAATAATCAAGGGAAAGAGGATGGGAAGTTGGGAGGAAGACAGGAGGGGGAGGGGGCAGAATCAGGTATGAAAGAAAATGGAGGAGATGTACAGAGAGTCAGGAATTGAACAGAGGTGTGTAGAAGTGGGGAATGGGGAACTGGGGGTAGCAACCAGAAAGTTCCAGATACCAGAAAAAGCAGCTTCCCAGGACCCCATGAGGATGATATCAGCTGAAATACCCCACAAAGGGGAGGGAGAACCTGTAAGAGGAAGGACTGGAGGAGTTGAAATGGTCTTATCTGGCATCAATGGGAGGAGAGGCCTTGGTCCTATGAATGTTTGATGCTACAGTGTGCAGTGTAGAGGAATGCTAGGACGGTGAGGCAGGAGTGGGTGGGTGGGTAGGGGAGCACCCTCACAGAAGCAGGGTAAAGGAGGGGGGGTGGAATAGGAGGTTTCTGGAAGGGAAACCAGGAAAGGGGATAACATTTGAAATGTAAATAAATAAAATATCCCATTTTTAAAAAGTAAATGATGAAACAGACAAAAAAATATACAAACCCAAATAATGTCCTGATTTTAATATATTTTTAAAATACATTTTGCATTTCTCTTTTCCTTTCTTTTTTTTTTTTTTTTTTTTCGAGCTGGGGACCAACCCAGGGCCTTATGCTTGCTAGGCGCCTACCACTGAGCTAAATCCCAACCCCACATTTTGCATTTCTTACCCTTGGTAATTTCTCTTTTAAAAAGCACCACTTGTTTCTCAAGATAATCTCTTAACTGCTTTTGCAAACCAGTTGCTAGGTCCCATTCGTTGCACTATCACAATTTTGCATTTTTCTCAAGAAGTTGTTCATGGGGTTGGGGATTTAGCTCAGTGGTAGAGCGCTTGCCTAGTGAGTGCAAGGCCCTGGGTTTGGTCCCCAGCTCCCGGGGGAGAGGGGGGGGGTTGTTCATAACACCACCACTTTACTTCAGATTTTTGAATACATTCTCCCTATGCCTTAGAGATCTGGTCTCCTCCTCTGTTTCCACAGGACCTATACTCATTAGCATATCCCCCCCCCACATGCCACTAAAAACATCTTTAAAAAAATATATTACTAGACAGCTCCCCATCCCCCATCCACTTCCCAGTTCACAATAATTACACTTCGAGGTTCCCACCTCAAGAGTTCTTGTTGCTTCCCTTTGACTCCCAGCAGTACCAGTTAATGCTGGTTATTAATTACAGGCTAAGGGTGTCCTGTAATTATCACAATTTTTTATTTGTTACTGTTTTCCTTGTAATGACCTTTATTTCAACGAGGCTGGAATACTTGTGATTCCCAAAGCATCTTTACATCTTTCTATTTCTGTTAATATATTGTGCTGTCCCTTTAGAGTGAAATAATTTTTTTTTATATTATCCTTCTTGAAATCCCACTCTGTGTTTCAAGCCTTATCTAATTTCATCATTTCCCCTTCTCATTTATGTCCTTTGTCTGCACCTCTCCCAACTTTAAGAAACTTCTCTCAAAGGGGGAAACATGGTACCCCTCATATTATAGCTATTCTTATGTTTACCTATTGTACTACCCTGTAGCTTGTCTTAGAAAGCGAGGTTAATAATTCATCTTTTTCTCCCATTGGTGCTTAACACTCTAATTTATACCACAAATACTTGTTCAATTGGCTTGAATTTGTACTGGAAACCTTTATTAAATTCAAATAAGATGTTTGGTTTAGCAAAGAAAGAATACATTTTTGCTTGTTCAACTTTTTCTGTATAAATATAGTTGAGAAAATTATAGATCCTTCAATGTGGAAGTCATAAAGCCAGTCTATATTAACAAAAAACTAAGCAGCTGACCGAGAGTGGACAGCAGTAACAACACAACAGGCAGAAGACATATTTAGGACTTATTTTCCACAGGGGTTGTCATGGAAACAACACCTTAAAAACAATAATTCCCTGACTTGAATTGGTAGACAGTAGGGACTAAGTTTAGCATTATACTCATTTCCTAGATGTTCTAATTTCTTTTCCTGTTACTATGATAAGGTAGTCTAGCAAAGGCAACTTTGTTCTGGCTCACAATTTAAGGTATAAAAATGTCAAGGGAGTTAGAGCTTAAAGCAGGTAGTCCATTTGCATCTGTGGTCAGAAGCAAAGCTATGAATTCATGGTGGTGCTCCAATTTCTTTTCTCCATTTTATATAGTCCAGGATTCCAGCTAGGGAATGGTGCCACCCACAGTGGGCAAGTCTCTTCACCTCGGTTGACCATAATCAAGGTAGCAGCCCACAAACTTCTCTACAGACTTGGCTCCTAAACAATTCTAGATTCTGCTAAGTTGTCATGTAACACTATCACACTGGATAAGCTACAACTATTAAAGTAGGAATGTCTCTGATAGACATATACACACACTGAGTAACCACATTTTATTCATTCAACTTTAATAAATTTAATAGTCATTATGATTTATAATGTCTGTGCCTGTCATTCATTTTTCATGTTATTTCTTCAGAGAGTCTTTCTATCCCTTTACTACTAAGTAACCTGTGCCTGTCATATTACTAAAACTTTAACTTTTTTCATCTTCATTGTATTTCCAAAATTCACCTGCATTGTTGTATGAGGATAGCTTATATATACATATTAGCTAAATGAGTTAAAATAGCAAAAGCATTTTATTCTTCTCTGACATGTGTGTTATAAAACCTAGTTGTTTGGTAGCCTATTGATTTTAGAGATGTTTTTGCTCATCTCAGCCATATCATTTTAAAGCACTCTATTCTTGTCCATACATCTTCACTGTCAGACACACTGAACTACTATTTTTCCTACCCCTTTCCTAATATATCCTACCCATTCTGTGAGATGGTATGGCTTAAAAGTTCCCGAGAAGTGAAAATGGATTTGTAACTCAGGCTTTTGTTGCTTATTCTTTCCTTTTAATTCATGGCCATTCTTGTTCCAAGTTGGTCCTCGTTGACCTACTCAGCGTCATTACTGGGAACCAGAGGATGGTATGTAATTGAATTGGTATCTCCGCTGTCACCATCAATTTGTGTAGGAAGAAAGGCTGAGGAAACACAAAGGCAGAACCTATAATTGAATTTGGTTACTCCAAAGGTAAAACACAGGAGCAATTTTCAGAGAGCATGGCAGGTCAGCTGGTGAATGGGGTGGGCATGAGTGAGATAGATTGCCCTTGAGTTGGGAAGGGATTACGAAAGCCGAACAGATGGACTTTGGCTAACTGAGTGCTCAGAAGACCTAACCCTGTAGCTTTCTCAAGGTCAACTGTTCTAGCTAGGTATTCAAGTACAATGAACAGTGATTTAAGAGACAAGTAGGAGATCAAGAGAAGTGGGTTCTAGGCCTAATTTCTCTAGTAAATATGAACTAATAAAACAATTATTTAATTCCTCTGGACCACAGTTACCTCATTCTTAAAATTGGGAAAATAATAAAATCTCTTTGTCTCCAGCTGATAAAAGGACCAAATGATGTATCTTTGTTTTTTGTATTCTATGCCACTGTGTAAGATATTTAGAAGTTAATCTTATTCTATGATGAAAGCCTTATCCCAGCAATGACTAATTATTCTAGTTAGCTTCTTCATTCACTGTAGAAAGCATACCATAGAGAACTGTCTATCTCACATTATATTTATTTAGCTTTTAACCTCCTATAAATATGCATTTTCATGGCTGGGAATTTGCCAATCCAAAGCCAGGAAAATGAAAGTGATATCTGATAAGGGTCTTTATATTTTAGCATTTATCTAGCCACAGAGAAGGATGATGTTTGCTTGCTAATATTAAATAGATGCTATTTATCTCTTCTCTTGTCTGTGTTCTGCTTTTTCCGGCACTGTTCATTTAAATACTAATTCTAAAAGGGTCATGTGACTAGACAGTACACCTTTATAGTTAAGTTCTCAATTCTTCCCTTTTCTACCCAGAAGTTTTCTCTTCCGTTATTTTTGTTTCTCCATACCTTGTTTTATTTTATGACATTCTGAAGTTCTTTAAATTCTTTAATCCTGGCCTCAGTTAGCTGATTAACAGAAGTGCTGAAATGGTTAAAACTTACTCCTTTGGAGCTGTCTCATAAACTGTTGGAAGGGTGGCCATGCTCAAAGGCTTCTGTTCATCTCCTTTTGTGTTATCTATTGTGTCATCTCAGAAATACTAGTAACCAGAGAATAACAATTTGGGATTCTGATGAAAGTCTAAAATCCATTATCTTTTAAGGACAATATTGTCTTAGTTACTTTCCTATTGCTCTGATAAGATACCATGACCAAGGCAACTTGTAAAGGAAAGCATTTAATTGGAGGCTTGCTTACAGTTTTAGAGGGTGAGTATATGACTCTCGTAGTGGGGACCATAGCAGCAGGTAGATAGTCATGGTGCTGGAGAAATAGCTCAGAGCTTACATTTGGTCTATTAGCATGAGAAAGAGAAAGTCAGATTGGGAATGGAGTGGCCATTTGAAACCTCAATGCTTGATCCTTGACACACCTTCTCCAACAAGAACACATCTTCTAATCCTTCACAAACAGTTCTACCAGCTGGGAACCAAACATTCAAATATCCAAGTATATGGGGACCATTCCCATTTAAACCAACACAAGGTCATCATGTAAAGCACACTCCACTTGAGGTTCTGACTTATACATCTGTCTCAGAATAATTAGTAGCATTCCATTTTTGCTCACAAAGATGTCTTAATTTGGACACTAAATGACACAATCACCTTACTAAAGACAATATTTCCAAAATACCTTTGTCTTAGGGTTTCCATTGTTATGAAGAGACACCATGACCATGGCAAGTCTTATAAAGGACAACATTTAGTTGAGGCTAGACTATAGTTTCAGAGGTTCAAACCATTATTATCATGGCAGTGTCCAGGCAGACGTGGTGCTGGAGAAGGAGTTGAGAGTTCTGCATCTTGATCCAACTGCAGCCAAGAGAAACTGTCTCACAGGCAGCTAGAAAGTTTCTTCTGCACTGGGAGGAGCCTGAGCATAGGACCTCAAAGGCCATCCCCTGCAGTGACATTCTTCCTCCAATGAGGTTACACCTATTCTAAAACAAACACATCTCCTAATACTGTCACTCCCTGTGGGCCAAGTATTCAAACACATGAATCTATGGGGAGGGAGGAGACAAACCTACTCAAACCACTATAACCTTCAAACTCTTAAAACTGTGCTGTGAGAGCAAACTTTAGAGTCATTTTGAGCCTCTCACATGGACACTGAGGAGCAGTGGTAGTGGCTCTGATCAACCAGACACTAGTGTTGCCAGACTGGCCCTGTAAACTTAACAAACCAAATTACTTCTGTCCTTTTGAGCATTTAGTTCTAAAATTATAACATTATCCTAGAATCTAGATAGCTCCACTCTTTCTTTAGCTGATTGATGTTATTTTCTAATTACAGAATTATGTGTAATCTTCAAAAATTGAAATACTATACGAAGAAGGTAAGCTGGCCTCATAAGTGTACTCTATAGATAAAGCCAGGACTCAATATACTTAGCAAATAGGATTTTATTAAGTACTTTTTAAATGTGTGTGTATACTAAGGATCTAAAGTGAGTTGACCTACAGAAGAATTTCACAATCTCACTAAAAGTAACAGGAGCCATTCTGGAGGGTTCACAGGCAGATGATCCTTTAAATTGATTTTTTTTCTGGAAATCTGTTCTTTTTGGTAGTACATGAAATTGAAATATCTCAAGGACAGCTTTGCTTACCTTCTTTGTTGCTCGCTGTCCTCTCATCAGAATCTGTCAGTTGATTATAGACTGTGTTCCGTTTTCACCAGTCCAACATGCTGTGGATTACCTGGTAGCTGTACTGTGACTCTTGGACGGAAACAGGGATGGTCCTCTTTAGCTCGCATGAGTGTAATTAGTTGCAATGATCTGCTTGAACAGATCCATGGTGACAGGAGGCAGATGTCCTGAGAGCCCCTAATTCTCAGCTCGAGCTGTCATGGTGGACAGACTCTTCAGTACCCATTGAAGCTGGTTTGGAAACACAAATCTGCAGTAGAACTTTCGGATTACTCCTACAAGGGAAACTAATACTATAGAACTAATTAATAAATATGAGTCTTAAGTTTATGTATTTAATGCTTTTCCTACTCATGAATGTGACAGGTAAAGTGGGAAAAGATGGACATAATGGTACTTTTTTTTTTTTTTTTTTTTAGTTCCTATGGGAAGTCTAAAGTCTGTGGGAGAATTCTGAAGAATGTAAAGGGCTGCTCAAATGTTAGGCATAATAAAGTTTATTACATCTTCACTGTAGCACTTACATAGATGTCGTGGATAGACAGGTATTTTAAGATGCCTTGGTCAAATGGCATTACCATCATTTATGCCATGTGTCTCTATTGGCAGAAATAATTCCAGTGTACCTGACAGGATGAAGATATCCTGAAGAGAAAGCTTTTAACACAGGTCATTCTCACTATAATCAGATATACATTTGATCTAATGTAAAAAAATAATAAAAATAAAGTCTCTATCTCTTCAGCTTAATCAAGTAATCAAGTGGCACCCTTCAATTCTTTAGCAAACAATAAAGTGAATGTAAATTTTCTTTAAATTGTTTTTCACCTTAATAGTAGGCTTCTGGATAATTCTCTGTTCTTCCTTTCTCACCTAGTATTTTCTGGTTTTCTCATTTCTAATGTTGGTACATTCCCTCAGGGTGCCTGGCCTCTGCCATAGTTTAAACTCATATGTGTTACAGTCTTCACCTTCAGGACCCACTGCTAGGTCCCTCCCACCATTTTCTTTTGAGCTCTTCATCAGAGCTTCTTATCAGCTTCTTATCAGCTTCTTCAGAGCTTCCTTATCAATCTAGGAATACAGAATGCATACAAAGCTCCGTACAAATCACATTTCCTAGAAACATCACAAAAAAATCAAAATAGCAAGGTCGATGATATTTTTCTTATTACTCAGTTCTTTCTGACTTGCATTTGATATCCTGTTTAATAAAAGCAGCAATAAAAACAACAGTGAAAGGTGGAGGTGTTTGAAAAAAAAAAAAGCATCACAGTGCATAGGATTACCCCGCCCTTCCTTCCTTTGCCATTCTGCTAATCAAATCGGTGATGCAATCTTCTGCTTTTCCCAGAAGGCCCCTCTCTCCATAGTGACAGAGAATACATTTGATGCTTCTTACCGTGCCCTAAATCCCTGACCCCTCATCCCTTTAAACAGTCGGAGCTGCTAAAAAGAACCCCAATGACCCTGCGGCATTTAGCTTCAGCTGAGTAGCCCTCTACCTCCTCTTACGTGCCATTGAATTGCAAATCTGGGCATGCCTCAGTGAGATCACTTCAATTTCTCATCTGCATCTTCACTCCCCTCCCCCTCAGGGACAGCAAAAACCCTAAGGAAATATAGCGAGCTACAGCAAGACTGAAGCTCCGATCAGATTAACTCCTAGTTTAATCAGACATGTGGTGAGACAGCAGCTGCTCCATCCCACTGCACTCAATGAAGGACCAATGGGTCTTGAAGGTCCTCATCTGTAAGAGTTGAGACAATGTGTGGAACTTAGGAACCTGTTTGTCCAGATTTCTCGGGCTCCCCAAGTCTGAGACCAGACAGAATCTTTGAAGGTTTAGGTGCATTAGGCTTAAAACCTAAGAAGAAACCTGAGAATTCTTACCTATAATATAAAGCGCAACCAACTCTGTTTTGGAAGAAACTCCATTTTGTGAGAGACCAGGGGCTATACTCCTGGAAGAAAATCAGAGTCCTCCTGAGCAAACATCTTATGGCAACCCACTTAGCAACATCCAGTCAGGTTACAATAGCAGGGTCCATGTACATAACTTAAGATATCCTGCAGAGAATAGATAACTTAGCCATCCAGTTCAACTCAACGGGTGGTTTTGTCCCTGTGTTTGGTTCCTGCAGACTATACCAGAAATGCAGTTTAAAAACTATTTAACTTGCTGACCCACATGGAGATTCTTCAGGTTTCCTATAACCGCAATAAATATCCTGCACCCCTAGGCTCTCTGACTTGCTGTGACTGGGACTATAAGAGACCTTACTCTAGAGCTGGTAATAAAGACCCTTATACATTGGAATTGACTCCTCGGTGGTCTTTGGGGTACCTGCAACTTGGGCATAACAATAGGACATGGCAAAGTCAGGGATTTTAAAACCTTTATAAACATTTAGTCCTAACAGAGCCTTATTTTGATGGCATAAAATTTTAATTCTTTTATCTCTTAAGAATTCTGGCTTCCTTAACTGTTATGAAAAGTGTTAAGAAAAGTCAAAATAATGCTTTAAAGAATTCATTAATTTTATTTCATGTGTCTGAGTACTTGCCTACATGTATGTGTGTATGTGCACTATATACACACCTGGTACCTAATGAAGCCAGACGAGGGCATCTGATCTGCAAGTGGAGTTACAGAAGCTTGTGACCCACATATGGTTGCTAGGATCTGAACCTGGCTCTTCTGTGAGAACAGTAAGTGCTCTGAACCTCTGCGCTATCCCTCTAGCACCAAGACAAGCTGATTCTTAAGGCTGCTCTGTGTTTGGACTCCAGGATCCTCAGGACCTGGAAGACTACTGTGGACAAGATACAATGAGAGTCAAAGTTACATTTAAAGTTTTAATTACTATGCCTAAGAAATTCATTAAACAAACAAACAAACAAACAAACAAAAAAATGCCTCTGATTGGTAAGCCCTTATCCACTGACAGATACTTCAGAATGCTTGAATGCATTTGTTTATGGGAGAAATGGTGGGAATGCTTGAGGCAATTGTTTATGGGAGAAACAAGCCACATGTTTTTATTTCCCTAAACAAGTTTGTTTGACCCAATAAACCTGATATGCTTAATCACATGTGGGCAGGAGACATGTATACAGAAAATGCCTCAGGATATATGCTTGCCTCTGATTGGATCTGATGGGAAATGTAGTAAACTATGGATTTTAAGGCCCTGCAAACAGTAACCTGGGGCCATTTTCTGGAAATCTAGAGATGCACCTTATCAGAAAGACCGTCAATCTGGCTAGTATTTAATTATAGCTTGCTTCAAATTCGTCTTTAAATCGTGGTGTGGTGGTCTGATTCTCCACTGGTGGGATTAACTACACTTTGAGGAAAATGTGAAGAGAAGAAAAAGACCACAGTATTGCCTCTTGGTAAAGGTTTAAAAGAGTGCTCACCAGATGAAGACACTCTGGTGAGTAAGGACAGTGACTGACTGCAAAGAACTCATCCATATGGAAAGATAATGGCTTTCCTAATCCACTGTGGTCACAACATAATTAAGATTCATCCACACGAAGTATTATGGGTTTACAGAATACAGACCAGAAGATCTATTTCAGGAAGAAGATTGTCATGCTCTGTGTGCAGGCTGAGAACAATGAATAGCTCTACTCTCTTTATATAGCTGAGTCTTCATTGCTAATCTTCTTAGATTGCTTTGTATCTTAACCAAGGATCTGAACTAGGATAATTCTTCCAACTATAAGGTTGACAATCTATAGCAATCCTTTGAAGTATTTACTATTTAAGAACAGTAGAATAGAATATCAGAGTCGGTTGAATCTGCCTTGAGGAATTTTCAACCTAAATATTCATCAAAACATGTAGACAGACTCAGCCAAACCAATGTGTCTGGTTGTATAGCTTAATGGAAAGGAAACTAGCACTTATTTAAACTATTAAATGTGCATCTGCTTTTGAAGACAGGACAAAAAAATCAGGTTAACTTTCAACTTTGTATTCTGATAGTTAGAGAGTGCTACATTCATCCCCAGGTATGGCCCTAGGACTCGATTCTATCACAAGGGTACTTGACAAGAGAGGTTCAAGGCCCCCCAAAAAAGTGTGAGGATGTGTCTTGGGGTAGCTGCTCTGGGCAGCTGCCTCTAGCAGAGGAATTGGCAATCAGATTATTTATAAGGGGATGTTCTAGGCATCAGAATCTAAGCAAAGGAAGGAGGAGAAGCAGGAATGAGCAGAAGACAAGTAAATCTGCATCAACCGGAAGTAGACCTCTCCAAGCTGTGCTGAGTAGGGAGGGTGGGCCGAGTCTTGGTGCTTTTCTGTCCAACCATCATTAGACATGGGCTGTGATGAGTGACTCTCTTTAGTGCAGTGATACCTAAAGGGGACTGACAATGGGGGCTATTAGTAGAACTCTCTAGTAGTTGAAAGAGTAAGAATGTCAGTCTTGTGGGGGGAATGTGAGTTTCCACTCCAGGGGTCAATGCACCATCACAAACTGTGAGTATCTAAGGAGCATATGTACAAGCACCTAACACCTGTCCATGATTTAGTAATTGCTTCCATCTCCACATCTGAACCCACACCCACCTGCCCATCTTTCGGTACCTTGTTTTTTTCTTTTCAAAGGTCATAGAACTGAATTGTCACTTTGCTTACAAGGAAAAACAATCCTTTAAAATAGATTGAATTTATCAATCTCTTTCCAATCCGAAATGATTGCTAAAGTGATTATTTACCAATAACAATAATAAACAACTGTCTATTGTTGCAGTTTACAGCATCTTTAAATATTTGCTCATCACAGCTAGCTTCTGGAAGCTAAGCTGATGTCGATAGTTTACACACAGATGCGAGGAACCAGAAGGTTAGTTTCTTGCCTGAAGTCACAGAGGCAGCAGGATGAAATGATGATTGTCAGACTTTGAATCCAGTCCTGTAGATTTCTGGCTCAGGATTGGTCCTGTCGTGTCAAGCCAGCAAAATCTCAGGGGCAATCACCTAGACACAAGCAGTTGGGTTTGTTAGCGCTAAAGACAGCATTGACTTGCTGGGGTTGGACACCTTAGGCCCCTCTCACAGAGCATCAGTGCTGCTCATATAAGCCAGTATAAGGACTCTCAACTGGCCTAGTGGGTAAAATTTGAATTTTATATGTAGTGTTTGTTATAGAGACTTTGTGGAGATTCATGGGGAAAAGAAACAAAAATTATGGTAAAAGAATGCAATGTATCAGAGTGCCACTGATTCTTAAACCCTAATTGATATGATACTTTTATCTCTTGAGAGTCTTAAGTCTTAAGATGAGAAAGGATTCAGCAGGTCTAGGGTGGGTACCGAGAGCCTTCATTTTCAGTAAGTCACCAAATGACACTGATTCTGTGTTTTCATCAATGGCCTTCCATTGTTCCAGGAACAGAAATCTACAATCCTTCCCAAGGTAGCCCAAGCTTAGTCCCAGCTCTGAAGGAGGGTTGGGGCCAACAATTAGAAAGAAATAAGTTGGAAGAAAGAATTCACTATGTAGTAACAGTTCCTCACCTCTTCTACCTTTCCCCAAACTGTATGAGGAAGGAAGGAAGAAGTGGCAAAACAGGAGATGGGAGAGGAGGAATGAGAGAGGGAAAGAAAGTCTGGTGAGCAATGCGGTCAGAGCTAGGTATGTGGTCAGAGCAGACCTTGCTGTGCGTTTGCATGGTGCTAGCCACGTATGATGGACATTGGTTTGGAACCCATTCTTTTTTTTTTTTTTTTTTTTTGGCTCTTTTTTTCGGAGCTGGGGACCGAACCCAGGGCCTTGCGCTTCCTAGGCAAGCGCTCTACCACTGAGCTAAATCCCCAACCCCTGGAACCCATTCTTACTTTTCTCAAGTCCATATTATCCATTTTGTAACTGAGAGGAAGTCAGATGGATGAAACCTGCAGGTGTTAGAGGGAAAAACACTGCAGACAATCATCCAGAGTAAAGAAAAACCCCCCGGGGTTAGAATCCCAGAGGAAAGCTTCCTGATTCCGTTAACCAACTCCTGTTGATGGACAGTGGCAGGGTATTTACACAGCAGAGGTATCCTCCCTCCCTGCCATCCCTAGGGTGACACATTTCTTCTTGATGGTGTCTGTACTGAAGCACGTGGCTTGTTTCCTGGCTTTTCCAGCTACTTGGGGGGGGGGTAAGGTGTAAACAGATGATTTTGAAGAGATTTCCCTGCTAAAACATTCAAATTGCTTTCTCCTATGGGGGATGAAGCTGAGTTTTAACTTTACAGTTTTTCTGAGAAGCTGTTCTTGAGAGAGACAGGAGGCACGGCAAGGGAGGGGGTTCTTTTTCCTACATGGAATGCTCTTTGAAAGCAATGGGGAGAAATATGAAAACCAGGGCCTGCTCACTAGAGAGCTGCCAATGCTGTGGTAGAATGAATACATAAAAGGAGTGCCTTCAATAGGCCGGATCAAAGCCTCCTGAGGAATTCTGTTCAGAGGGAGTGGCCCTGCTAGTTATCTGTGTTGTGTCTATTCTGGTCTCCAGGTGGTAGAGTTGGGTTGGACAGAGTCGATAGTGGCAGCCATTGTCTGTGTGTGTGTGTGTGTGTGTGTGTGTGTGTGTGTGTGTGTGTGTGTGTGTGTGTGTGAGAGAGAGAGAGAGAGAGAGTGTTCTATGAGAGTTCTGTGTGTGTGTGTGTGTGTGTGTGTGTGTGTGTGTGTGTGTGTGTGTGTGTAGAGCAGTGGTTGAGCCTTTTTGAGACCACATGTCTCTGGAGACTTTAGGGGAGACCTGAGTACAGCCTCTGGCGCCAGCTTTCCAGAGGGAAATCAGAAGCATGGTAATTAGACATCTCCCCCCTCAGGCAAATGGGGAAGGAGTTTACTTTACCTAATGCCAGCCTGCAGTGATGAAAACCAGGAAGGAGCAGGGGATCCACCTGCCAGCCCAGCCCCACAACTCCCCATGTGAGAAGGAGCCATCTGACTCTGTCACAAATGCTGTTGATTCCAGCAGCCTGGGTTCTTCCTCATGAAACTTTTTTAATCTACTTGTTTGAATGATTTATTACAAAGAATCACATTCAAGCCTTCTGAGAAAAATGGCACAGCGTGAGGCAGGGAGATAGAAAGAACCAGGGATGTGTGATCTCACTTACAGGAAATCTCCATGGAACTAGAAATAACTAAAATTTAGAATAGCCTGTTTTGCAAGAACACGCATAGTTTTTTTTACTGATTTGCATATGTTATTCTATTGAGTTCTGCAGTAGGCCTTAAGCCAGGCATTGCAATGGCAGTTTCATAAATGTCAAGACCTTAAGGCCGAGTCAGAGAATCTGACAATTCCAGGGTCACGTAATTAGCAAGTTGCAGATTTGGGACTCAATGAAAATTGCTTCTCTGTCTTCCACTGATCTTCAAAACTGATCTGTTGCCAACTGAACCATCTTCAGGGCCCACTTTACTATTGCCTGTAGTAAAGACAAGATAGACTTCAGTTCACTTTGCAATTTGGGGTCATACTCTTAGCTACTATATCCCATCGGGGTTAACTAAGGGCCAGAACTTCCCTATTTCATCCTGAGAGGATACAAAAGGGACACTACTGTGATTTTTAGGTAAGCGTGGGGTATCTGTAGGCTTAGATTTTTCAAAACTTACTTTAATAAGGTTTCTCAAATGCTTCAATCCCCCTTCTTGCCCACTGTCTAAATTTTAGGGTAAATCAACTATAATTCCCGGGCTGGAATTTTTATAGAGCTAGAAAATGCCACCAAACTATAAACCAGTAGTCTTAGATAGGGTTTTACTGCTATGAACAGATACTATGACCAAGGCAACGCCTTTTTCTTTTTTTAATTTTTTTTTATTTACACATTTGAAATGTTATTTTTCCTGATTTCCTGTCCATAAGCCTCCTATCCCATCCCTTCTCCCCCTCCTTCTATTCGGTGTTCCCCCTCCCCAACCATTCCTCCTTCCCACCTGACATTCCCCTACATTGGGGAGTCCAGTCTTGGCAGGACCAAGGGCTCCTCCTCCCATTGGTGCCCAACAAGGCCATCCTCTGCTAGATATGCAGCTGGAGCCATGGGTCTGTCCATGTGTACTTTTTGGGTAGTAGTTTAGTCCCTGGGAGCTTTGGTTGGTTGATGTTGTTGTTCTTATGGGGTTACAAGCCCCTTCAGCTCCTTCAAACCTTTCTCTAACTCCTCTGATGGGGACCATGTTCTCAGTTCAGTGGTTTGCTTCTAGCATTCACCTCTCTATTTGTCATGCTCTGACTGAGCCTATCAGGAGACAGCTATATCAGGCTCTTGTCAGCATGCACTTCTTAGCGTCATCAATATTGTCTAGGTTTGGTGGCTGTATATATATGGGCTGGAACCCCAGGTGGGGCAGGGTCTGAATGAATGGTCAGTTTCTGCTCCAAACTTTATCTCCATATCTCCTCTTGTGAATATTTTTGTTCCCCCTTTTAAGAAGGATTAAAGCATCTGCACTTCGGTCATCCTTCTTCTTGAGCTTCATGTGGTCTGTGGACTGTATCTTGAGTAATTCGAGCTTCTGGGGTAAAAAGCTTATAGTCATTGTTTTTTGACAGCTGAGTATATGTACCACATTTTCTGTATCCATTCCTCTGTTGAAGGGCATCTGGGTTCTTTCCAGATTCTGGGTATTATAAACTATGAACATAGTGGAGCATGTGTCCTTGTTATATGTTGGAGTATCATTTTGGTATAGGCCCAGGAGTGGTATAACTGGGTCCTCAGGTAGTATTATATCTAATACTCTGAGAAATCTTCAGACTGATTTCCAGAGTAGTTGTACCATCTTGCAATCCCACCAACAATGGAGGAGTGTTCCTCTTTCTCCACATCCCTGCCAGCATCTGTTGTCACCTGAGTGTTTCATTTTAGCCATTCTGACTGGTATAAGGTGGAATGTCAGGGTTGTTTTGATTTGCACTTACCTGATAAGTAAGGATGTTGAACATTTCTTTAGGTGCTTCTCAGCCATTCGCTATTCCTCAATTGAAAATTCTGTTTAGCTCAGTACCCCATTTTTTTTAAATTGGATATATTTCTTTATTTACATTTCAAATATTATTCCCTTTCCCAGTTTCTGTCATAAGCCCCCTATCCCTCCCCTCCCCCATAAGAGTGTTCTCCCCCTCCACCCTCCCTTACCATCCCCTGACATTCCCCTGCACTGGGAGTCCAACCTTGGAAGGACCAAGGGCTTCCCCTTCCACTGGTGCCCAACAATGCTATTCTCTGCTACATATGCAGTTGCAGCCCTGGATCAGCCCATGTATAGTCTTTGGGTAGTGGTTTAGTCCCTGGTTAATTGGCATTGTTGTTCTTATGGGGTTGCAAGCTCCTTCAGCTCTTTCAGTTCTTTCTCTAATTCCCCAAAGGGGATCCCATTCTCAGTTCAGTGGTTTGCTGCTAGTATTCACCTCTCTATTAGACATGCTCTGGTTGTGTTTCTCAGGAGAGATCTATATTCGGTTGCTATCAACATGCACTTCTTAGCTTCATCAATCTTACTGAGTTTTGGTGGCGTATATATATGGACCACATGTGGGGCAGGTTCGGAATGGCTGTTCCTTCAGCCTCTGCTCCAAACTTTGCCTCCATATTCCCTCCTATGAATATTTTTCTTCCCCCTTTTAAGAAGGAGTGGAAGCATCCACATTTGGTCATCCTTCTTCTTGAGCTTCAGGTGGTCTGTGGCTTGCATCTTGGGTAATTTGAGCTTTTGGGGAATATCCACTTATCAATGAGTGCATACCATGTGTGCTTTTCTGTGAGTGAGTTTATCCTCACTCAGGATGATATTTTATAGTTCATTCCATTTCCCTATGAATTTCATGAAGTCATTATTTTTGATTGCTGAATAGTACTCCATTGTATAGATGTTACCATGCTTTCTGAATTCATTCCTCTGTTGAAGGGCATCTGGGTTCTTTCCAACTTCTGGCTATTATAAATTAGGCTGCTATGAACATAGTGGAGCATGTTTCTTTGTTGTATATCGTAGCATCTTTTGGGTATAGGCCCAGGAGAGGTATAGCTGGGTCCTCAGGTAGTGGAATGTCCAATTTTCTGAGAAACCTAAAGACTGATTTCCAGAGTGGTTGTACCAGTTTGCAATTCCACCAATAATGGAGTAGTGTTCCTCTTTCTCCACATCCTTGCCAGCACCTGAGTTTTTGATCTTAGCCATTCTGACTGCTGTAAGGTAGAATCTCAGGGTTGTTTTGATTTGCATTCCCCTGATGACTAAGGATGTTGAACATTTCTTTAGGTGCTTCTCAGCCATATGATATTCCTTAGCTGAGAATTCTTTGTTTAGCTTTGTACCCCATTTTTTAATAGGGTTATATGGCTCTTTGGAGTCTAACTTCTTGAGTTCTTTGTGTATTTTGGATATTAGCCCTGTATCAGATGTAGGATTGGTAAAGATCTTTTCCCAATCTGTTGGTTGCCGTTTTGTCCTAACCACAGTGTCCTTTGCCTTACAGAAGCTTTGCAGCTTTAGGAGGTCTCATTTGTCAATTCTAGATCTTAAGCATAAGTCATTGGTGTTCTGTTCAGGAAATTTTCCCCAGTGCCCATGTGTTCGAGACTCTTCCCCATGTTTTCTTCTATTAGTTTGAGTGTGTCTGGTTTTATGTGGAGGTTCTTGATTCACTTGGACTTAAGATTTGTACAGGGCTATAAGAATGGATTGATTTGCATTCTTCTACATGCTGACCTCCAGTTGAACCAGCACCATTTGTTGGAAATGCTCTTTTTTCCACTGGATGGTTTTAGCTCCTTTGAAAAAAAAGATCAAGTGACTATAGGTGAATGGGTTCATTTCTGGGTCTTCAATTCTATTCCACTGATCTATCTGCCTGTCTCTGTACCAATACCATAAGGTTTTTATCCTTATTGCTCTATAATACTGCTTGATGTCAGGGGTGGTGATTCCCCCAGAAATTCTTTTATTGTGGAGTATAGTTTTCGCTAACCTGGGTTTTTGTTATTCCAAATGAATTTGCAAATTGCTTTTTCTGTCTCTATGAAGAATTTAGTTGGAATTTTGATAAGGATTCATTGAATCTATAGATTGTTTTTGGCAAACTTGCCATTTTTACTATATTAATCCTGCCAATACATGAGCATGGGAGTTCTCTCTGTCTTCTGAGATCTGCATTTTCAGTGGCTTGAAGTTCTTGTCACACAGATCTTTCACTTGCTTGGTTAAAGTCACACCAAGGTATTTTATATTATTTGGGACTATTGTGAAAGGTGCCATTTCCCTAATTTCTTTCTCAGCCTGTTTATCCTTTGAATAGAGGAAGGCTACTGATTTGTTTGAGTTAATTTTATACCCAGCCACTTGGCTGAAGTTGTTTATTAGCTTTAGTAGTTCTCTGGTGGAACTTTTGGGATCACTTAAATATACTATCATATCATCTGCAAATAGTGATATTTTGACCTCTTCTTTTCCGATCTGTTTCCCCTTGACCTCCTTTTTTTGTCTGATTGCTCTGGCTAGGACTTTGAGTACTATATTGAATAAGTAGGGAGAGAGTGGGCAGCCTGTCTAGTCCCTGGTTTTAGTAGGATTGCTTCAAGTTTCTCTCCTTAGTTTGATGTTGGCTACTGACTTGCTTTATATTGCTTTTACTATGTTTAGGTATGGACCTTGAATTCCTGATCTTTCTAGGAATTTTATCATGAAGGGGTGTTGAATTTTGTCAAATGCTTTCTCAGCATCTAATGAAATGATCATGTGGTTTTTATCTTTGAGTTAGCTTGCATAGTGGATTACGTTGATGGATTTCTGTATATTGAACCCTCCTTGGGATGAAGCCTACTTGATCATGATGGATGGTCGTTTTGATGTGTTCTTGGGTTCAGTTTGCAAGAATTTTATTGAGTATTTTTGTGTCAATATTCATAAGGGAAATTGGCCTGTAGTTCTTTTTCTTTGTTGGGTCTTTGTGTGGTTTATGTATAAGAGTAATTGTGGCTTCATAGAAGGAAGTGGGTAGTGTTCCTTTTGTTTCTATTTTGTAGTATAGTTTGTACAGTATTGGTAGTAGGTCTTCTCTGAAGGTCTGATAGAATTCTGTACTAAATCAATCTGATCCTGGGCTCTTTTTAATTGGGAGACTTTTAATAACTGCTTCTATTTCTTTAGAAGTTATGGAACTATTTAGATAGCCTATGTGATCCTGATTTAACTTTGGTACCTGGTATCTGTCTAGAAAATTGTCCATTTCCTCCAGATTTTCAAGTTTTGTTGAACATAGGCTTTTGTACTAGGATCTGATAATTTTTTGAATTTCCTAAGATTCTGTTGTTATGTCTCCCATTTTATTTCTGATTTTGTTTGTGTATTTGGATACACTCTCAGTACCCTCTAGTTAGTCTGGCTAAGGGTTTATCTATCTTGTTGATTTTCTCAAAGAACCAGCTCCTGGTTTTGTTAATTCTTTGTATAGTCCTTTTTGTTTCTACTTGGTTGATTTCAGCCCTGAGTTTGATTATTTCTTCCCTTCTACTCCTCGTGGGTGTATTTGTTTCTTTTTGTTCTAGAGCTTTTAGGTGTGCCGTCAAGCTGCTGAAGTATGCTCACTCCTGTTTCTTTTTTCACACACTCAGAGCTATGAGTTTTCCTCTTAGCACTGCTTTCATTGTGTCCCATAAGTTTGAGTATGTTGTATCCTCCTTTTCATTAAGTTCTAAGAAGTCTTTAATTAATTTCTTTATTTCTTCCTTGACCACGTTGCCATTGAGTAGAGCATTGTTCAACTTCCATGTATATGTGGGCGTTCTGTTGTTATTGTTGTAATTAAAGACCAACTTAGTCCATGGTGATCTGAGAGCATGCATAGGATTAGTTCTATCATCTTGTGTCTGTTGAGGCCTGTTTTGTAACTGATTATGTAGTCAATTTTAGAGAAGGTACCATGAGGTGCTGGGAAGAGTGTATATTCTTTTGTTTTAGGATGAAATAGTCTATAAATATTTGTTAAATACATTTGGTTCATGACTTTTGTTAGTTTCTCTGTGTCTCTGTTAGTTTCTGCTTCCATGATTTGTCCATTGCCAAGAGTGGGGTGTTGAAGTCTCCCACTATCACTGTGGGAGGTGCAGTGTGTGCTTTGAGCTTTAGTAAGGTTTCTTTAATGAATGTAGGTGCCCTTGCATTTGGAGCATAGATTTTCAGGATTGTGAGTTCATCTTGGTGGAGATTTCCTTTGATGAATATGAAATGTTCTTCCTTATCTTTTATGATAACTATTTGCCCCGGCCTACGGGGGTTCAGCGGAGACCTGGGAGGGGGCGAAAGAATGGGGGACAGAAGGCACAAAGGAGAGCAAGTCTGTGTTCTGATCAAGCTCTCAAACGTTAATTAAAAAAACCAGTGGCTTATAAAGACAAGCAGGCGGGAAGGTCACCCAGGACCCAGGACCAATTTCACTACTGTTACCACCCTCCCTATTGCCTGAAACCATAAGTTGCAGGTATAGCCTGATAAGAACAGACAGCTAGAGATGGATTCTGTAAAAGTGATAAGAATGGACAACTGGCTAGGTGTCCTAGAGGGTGTAAGTGGACTTGACATTTCTGAAACATTCCTGAGATAGAGGGTGTATAAGAGGCTTGGCTCCTGGCAACTTTTGGTTGAAAGTGGATTATATTCGATATAGGAATGGCTGCTCTAGCTAATCTCTTGGAACCGTTTGCTTGGAAAATTGTTTTCCAGCCTTTTACTCTGATGCAGTGTCTGTCTTTGTCTCTGAGGTGTATTTCCTGTATGCAGCAAAATGCTGGGTCCTCTTTATGTATCTAGTCTGTTAGTCTATGTCTTTTTATTGGGGAATTCAGTCCATCGATGTTAAGAGATTTTAAGATTGCTGTTTCCTATTATTTTTGTTAGAGGTGGAATTATGTTTTTGTGTCTCTCTTCTTTTGTTTTTGTTGCAGGAAGATTACTTTCTTGCTTTTTCTAGAGTATAGTTTCCCTTCTTGTGTTGGACTTTTCCATGTATTATCCTTTGTAGGCCTGTATTTGTAGAAAGATATTGTGTAAATTTGGTTTTTCATGGAATATCTGAGTTCCTCCATCTATGTTAACTGAGAGTTTTGCTGGATATAGTAGCCTAGGCTGGCATTTGTGTTCTCTTAGACCAGGCATTTGTGTTCTTATGACCTAAAATCTGCCCAGGGTTTTCTGGATTTTATAGTGTCTAGTGAGAAGTCCGGTGTAATTCTGATAGGTCTGATATGTTACTTGACCTTTTTCCCTTACTGCTTTTAGTATTCTTTCTTTGTTTTGTGCATTTGGTGTTTTGACTATTACGTGACAGGAGGAATTTCTTTTCTGGTCTAATCTATTTGGAGTTCTACAGACTTCTTGTGTGTTTATGGGCATCTCTTTCTTTAGGTTAGGGAATCTTTTTTGTTGAGGTTATTTACTGGCACTTTAAGTTGGGAGTTTTCACTCTCTTCTATACCTATTATCCTTATGTTTGACCTTCTTCTTGTGTCCTAGATTTCCTGGATGTTTTGGGCTAGGATCTGTTTGCGTTTTACATTTCCTTTGTTGGTTGTGTCCATGTTTTCTGTGGTATCTGCTGCCCCTGACATTCTCTCTTCTATCTCTTGTATTCTGTTGGTGATGCTTGCATCTATGACTCCCGATCTCTTCCCTAGGTTTTCTATCTTCAGGGTTGTCTCCCTTTGTGCTTTCTTTATTGTTTCTATTTCCATTTTTTTTTTTTTTTTTTTTTTTCGGAGCTGGGGACCGAACTCAGGGCCTTGCGCATGCTAGGCAAGCGCTCTACCACTGAGCTAAATCCCCAACCCCTCTATTTCCATTTTTAAATCCTGTATGGTTTTGTTCAATTCCTACACCTGTTTAGTTGTGTTTTTCTGTAATTCTTTAGGGAATTTTTGTGTTTCCTCTTTAAGGGCTTCTACCTGTTTACCTGTGTTGTCCTGTGTTTCTTTATGAGAGTCATCTATGTCCTTCTTAAAGTCCTCTATTATCATCATGAGATGTGATTTTAAATCTACATCTTGCTTTTCTGGTATGTTTGGATATCCAGTATTTGCTTTAGTGGGAGAACTGGGCTCTGATGATGCCAAGTAGTCTTGGTTTCTGTTTCTTAGGTTCCTGTGCTTGCCTCTTACCACCAGGTTGTCTCTGGTGTTAGCTTGTCTTGCTGTTTCTGACAGTGGCTTGACCCTCCTGTAAGCCTGTGTGTCAGCACTCCTGTAGACCTGTTTTCTTACAGCTGGATCTGTGAGACTGGTTCAACTCCAGCACAGGCAGAAACACGAAAGGTCCTGTCCCAGACTGCTCCTGGGTTTGAGTGCCCTGAGGCCTGCAGGTGGGTTGCTAGGAACAGAAGAGTTGGTCTTACCTCTGCTCTCAGGTGTGTCAGTGCTCTTGGCAACTTGCTTTCCCCAAGGCAACTCTTAAAATGACATCATTTAATTGGGGCTGGCTTACAGATTCAGAGGTTCAATCTATTATCATCAAGGTGGGAACCTAGCAGTATCCAGGCAGGCTGAGAGTTCTACATCTTCATTTGAAGGCTGTTAGTGGAAGATCAACTTCTAGGCATCTAGAACAAGGATCTTAAAGTCATGCCCACAGTGACACACCTACTCCAACAAGGCCATACCTACACTTAGTGTCACTCACTGGGCCAAGCATGGTCAAACCATAGCACCAGTAGTTCTCAATCTGTGGGTCCTGACCTCTTAGGAAGTCAAATGACCTTTTCACGGAGGTCATATATCAGGTATACTGAGTATCAAATATTTGTAGTACAATATGTAACAGTAGCAGAATTACAGTTGTGAAGTTGAAACGAAAATAATTTTTTATAATTGAAGGTCACCATAACTTGAGGGACTGTATTAAAGGCTTGTAGCATTACAGAGCTTGAGAACCATTGTTGTAAGCCTCTTCAAAGCCAATCACAGTTATCAGATGTATGACTTTACATGAGAACAGTGTTCTTTGAGTGCTTTTTTCCCAGCATAAGCTAGGAAGGTGTGCAGGTGTGTAGAAGATGGATTTGTACTCATTCTTTTACCAGCCCAAGGTCTTTGAGGTCCTTATTCAAACCCTTTGCCTTTGGAATAGAATTCTCTTCTTTTCCTAGACTTTTGCTGGATAACACTCTTTCTATTATACCTTTTTAATTCTCATTGTTGTGGTTGAATGACAAATGTCCCCCATAGTCTTCCACATTTGAACACTGTTCTCCAGTTGGTAGTGCTGTTTAGGGAGGTTTAGATGGGGCAGCTGTGCTGGAGGAAGAACATCACTGTGTAGAGGAGTTTTAATCCAGCAGTGTGGCTGCTTTCACAAGAGATAACATCCCAAGATCTTCTAGTTCTGTGTGATCTGACTGGAATGCAGTCATCTTTTTGGCTTATAGCATGATCTGGCTGGAATAAGACATGCCCCTAGCAAATACCTTTAATTTGTAACAATAAAGGTAATATTAGTTTGTAGAAGGAAACAGCCATATTTGAAAGTGACATCTAATTGAGGGGCAGACAAAGTATGAACCAAAGAACCATTTGACAGAATGAATCATAGATAGGATATGCCAAACTCACATAAGGACAGCAGAGGAAGGAGAGGCTACTAAAGAGCAGAGCAGGGAAAGACATATGTGTGTGTGTGTGTGTGTGTGTGTGTGTGTGTGTGTGTGTGTGTGTATGGCAGTTTTACCAGGACAATTTTACAGATAGGTTGCAGAGAGAACAAGTTAGAAAGGTGAGAATAAACTGACCCAGAGAACGAGAAGGAGTCAGAGGATTAGAACATACTGCTGAAGTTATTATGAGGCCAAGCAGAGTAATTCAGGCAGAAGCTGAGAGAAGCCAGATTGAATCAGTCAGCTTGGAGGATTAGATTGTACAGAGGCTAGATGTTTCCAGGCCTAGGCCTGGGAATAGTTAGAACAGAGAAGGAAACATTCTTGACCCAGCCCAAACTCTGTATTTTCATAGCTTGGGTATGGCTCTCATCACTTCATCTAAGGAAATAAAAGTGGCATTTACAACAGGGGATAGGGTTTGAGATGGAAGGTCCTACATCAATTTGTTCTTTCTCTTTTTTGTTTCATTTTTGCAGTTAAGAATATGAGCTCTCAACTTCTTGTTCCTGTCGTCATGTCTGCCAGTAGCTGCTGTACCTCATCCCTTGAATTGGAAGTCAAAATAAGCTTCTTATAAAAGTTGGTTTTGTCATGGTGATACTTTATCAACAGCAACAGAAAAGTGGCTAATATACTCACATTCATGCTGTTGGTTATAATGAATTGACTTACTAGATAGGTAAGAATCTACATTCACAATAAAAAGATAAGTAGTTATTTGAATAGTTTATTCATTTCTTTCAGCTTTGAAAATTGGATTCTAAAAATTTTTTAACATAGTGTTGTGGTATTCTCAGTTCCTCCTCTTGCACTGATTATTTATTTAGTCCAAATTCTTAATAGTTTATTTTCTATGTTTCTTAGTAGACTAAGCTGGAATTCAGGGCATTCTTTGGTCATTGTCATGGTTATGAATTGTACCACTGGCCAGGGAGGCTTTATTATTAGTTTCATTGGAAATCTCTCAAAATCTTGCTGAAGAGCTCTCTTGTCTTTTGTAAACTCTCTTTTGAGATTCCCATTTCTAAACTAAAGAAAGCAAAGAGCACCTATGATCAGGATGTCTGAACTATTGAGATTCTAAGACCCCTGAAGACCTTGCATTGAATGCTTGGTGGGATAAAGAAGGTTTTCCTAATTGGAAGATCGACCTAGATCCTTTGGTAGGGAAGGGAGACAATGGAAGAGTGCTGTGTGAAGGCTGTGGAGAGCCCAGTTTATACAGAAATAGGTCCCCAGATATGCAGTTGAAAGTGCCTTGTCCCAGAGGGCCAGGAGAATAAAGGGAAATATGCAGCTGTGGGGGGGTGGAGGCAGGGGTAACCTCTAGAAAGTCCTAGAGACTTAGGATATAAGAGGCTCCTAGGACTCAATGGGGATGACCTAAGCTGAAATGCCCAACAGTGGGGAGATATAATCTGAAGAGATCACATCTAGTAGATAAACAGGGTCCCCAGTGGAAAGATGAGGGCACCCAATCATCTTCAAAAGTTCTGACTGAGAATTGTTCCTGTCTAAAGGAAATTCAGGAACAAAATGGAGCAGAGACTGAAGGAAAGGTCGGAGAGTGACTGGCCTAACTTGGGATCCTTCCCATGCAGAGGCACCAAACCATAGCATTATTGATGCCGTGTTGTGCTTGCAGACAGGAGCCTAGCATGGCTGTCTCTGAGAAGCTCTACCAGCAGCTCATTGGACTGAGGTTGGGGACTCCTATGGAAGAGTTAAGGGAAGTATTGAAGGGGCTGAAAAGGATGGCAACCCCATTGGAAAAGCAACAGTATCAACTAACTCAGACCGCTTAGAGCTCCCAGAGACTAAGCCACATACCAAAGAGCATACATGGGCTGGTCCATGGTTCCTGGCACATATGTTGCAGAAGACTGCTTTGTTTGGCCTCAGTGGGAGAGGATGTGCCTAGTCCTGTAGAAATGTGATGCCCAGGGAAATGGGATGCTGGTGGGGGAAGGGGGGTGGGGAGGGCAGGGGGCTGAGGTACGTGCGCGCTTGTGTGTGTGTGTGTGTGTGTGTGTGTGTGTGTGTGTGTGTGTGTGTGTGTAGTGGGTGGAAGAATACCTTCTCAGAGGTAAAGGGCATGGGGGAACGGGGGAAGAACTCTGGGAGGAGGGCAACATTTCGAATGTAAATAAATAAAATAATTTAAAAATAAATATTCAAACAAAACAAAAAACAAACAAAAAACAACAAAAACCCCAAATAAAAACAAAGTGGCTTGTGATTATTGTTTGTCATTATTGGGATCTAAGTTCCTAAATTAAGAACAGAGCAGACCAGATAAATCTAGAATCATATACTAACTTTTTGTCTGCTAGATTATATTTGAATTTCCTCATGTGTGTGTTTGTGATATATAACAAAATTTAAGGGAATAAAGTATTCCTTTAGCCTACTGTATATTTGGAGGCTATTTCCTACTAAAATGTGAAGATACCTTTTTCCTAAGAGATCAATGCCCTACATTTCTCTACTTAACCAGTTTTTAGCATGGGTCCAAGGACTGGGAAAAAGAAGAAGAAAGTTAGGGCGAGTAGGACTTAGGGAACAGATGGGAAGAGCAGATAGGTTCAGTCTAGGTCGAGACTTGCAGACAGGTAGACAAAACATAGCAAAACAGCTGGGATGCAGGATATTTGAGCACACTGTGAACCCCGAGACTGTTATTAGTAGAAAAATTCTGTTTCTAGCTGTGGTGTGGCCCTAGTACATACCTTTGATCCAAGAGCTTTCTGCTTATTGTAAACAGGATTAAATAAAGCCAACCGTAGGTTAAGAGATGGAGCAAGGAACCAGCTGACAGAGAGTGAACATAGAAAAAACCAGAGAGTAACACGGATAAAGAGATACAGAGGAAGTGGAAGAGAAGGACATTGCATTTGAAGTTTTGACATGGCATCAAAATGAGAACTTCCTTTTGGGATGATTACTGAAGAAGGTGGTCAGCTGGGTGCTTTCTCTCTCTAGCAGGCTTTTTCCTGCAGGGTTCTGGCATCTGAGACTCTCCCATGATCTCTCGCCTGGCTAGGTGCATGGGTTCTGGTGAAGAGGAGAAAACTCGGTCAGGGAGGGGGAACAGGTGAGGGTTTCGGGGAGCTTCTGGTGGTGATTTTGGGAGAGCAGATCTCTTCCCCAGGGTGGCGGTGTTACAGCTCTAATGATAGAAACTCTCGGACAATGGAATAATTCCTGCACACTTTTAATCCTGAACACAACTCTTAAATACAGTTTTTGGATGAGCCAGTGTCTGATAGCAGGTATTTCCTCTTGGTTTGTCCAGAGAGTTTGGGAAGATCTCATCTACATATTTGGGGGCATGGCCCTGTTTCTATGACTGAGCTGTCTTGAGCCTACATGATCTGTGGTCATGTCCTCACCTATGGAGGAGGAGCTTGGGGCATTGCCCTATATGACTGTCTGTTTCAAATCTCTCTACAGGGGTCTGTGGGGGACTGCAGCTAGTGAGGCCTTGATCTGGGAGACTGGGAATGCACCTGCTGTCCCTATTAGGGTTTCCAGGGATTCGACCTATCTTGACCAGGAATCAGGGTACCTTTCACAGCCTGCTGCCTCACATTCTCCCAGGCATCTGGCTCCTGAGTCTTTATGGATAAAATTGAATAGTTTAGATTTTGTTCAAACCAAGTTGGGGAGGCCTGATAAAAAGAGGGAAAAACACTGAAAGGGGTGATGATACCCACAGACAGCAGCAGAAATAGATATGAGTTGCTAAGATTAGATCAGATATGCCCACGGTCTTAGTGCCAAAGACTGATCCAGTTCAGGCCTCAGAGCTCCCAGTCATGGAGTGAAGCTTCATCATTGCAGTAGTTCACAGAGGTGCTTAAATATTTCCACCTTTTTTCATGCCTCTAGCGTCACCAGAAGGGACTTAGGTTAGAGACATGTTGATCACTTTATAAAATAAGGTTATTCAGACAAAATCAAAACCAGGGGATAAATACATTCTTCTAGTTCATTAGCCTGTTTGTGGGAGATTGACTTGGATGGACTTAATTGTGAGCTTCCAATCCCAGCTGCTAATCCCTCTTTCCTGATGCATTCAGATCAAGTTACTATAGTCTGTGTTTTATTTATAGAACAGCTGGATCTCTCCCCTTCTGTGAAGCCTGTGGAACACCTTGGGTGCTAAGATTACCTTAAAATACCTTTATATCCTAAGTCAAAGCTGAAGAAAGTGAAATACTTGGGGGTTTGTTTTTGTGGTGGCCTATCTTGATACTGAACATGACAGGATGTAGAGTCACCTAGGAGACATGCTTTTGGGCACATATGTGAATGTGTTTTCAGAGAGCTGTAACTGAGGGAAAATTACCCCAAATAACAGAGTCATAATCCTGGTTCAGGGTTCTGGACTAAGGAAAAAACAAAACATTCATCTCTTGCTGCTTCCTAATTATGGACACAGTGTGAAAAATTGTCACCCGCTCCTACCCTATCATGCCTTCACCATATCAGACTGTATCTTCCATCTATGAACCAATATGAACTACTCTTCTTTCCTGGAGTTGCCAGTTATTTGGTCCCAGCAATGGGAAAATGTAGTGGACATAATAGAAGAAAGATATCCTACTGGAAAATTTGATACTCTACTGACATGACTGATTTTTAGTAGTTATACTGTGATTGGCTAGAAGTCCTCTGTTCCCCATATGTTCATCTAAGAATGCTGTGAAGATTCAAACTTAAGACCATCAGAACATCTCAGAAATGGCCTTAAGTAAAGTTGCTTGTGATTTGATGGGAATTCATCCTAGCGATGGGTTGCAGAAATCCCTGTTGCCTCTCCTTCTCCCCTGTCTTAGTCTGAACAAGACACCATGACCAAAGCAACTCTTAGAAGGACAGCATTTAATTGGGGCTGGCTTATAGGTTCAGAGGTTGAGTCCATTATCATCAAGGCAGGAACATGGAGCATCCAGGCAGGCATGGTACAGGAGAAGCTGAGAGTTCTACATCTTCATCTGAAGCTGCTAGCAGAATACTGGTGTCCAGGCATCGAAGAGGAGGGTCTTAAAGCCCACACCCACAGTGACCCTCACCTTCTAATAGTTCTACTCCCTGGCCAACTATACACAAACTACCATACCCCTGTATGTCAAAGTAAGCATATCGAGATTCTTTGCAGTTTGGGGTCCTAGTTAATTCCTGAGCAAATTTTCTGTGCTGGATTCTAGTTCCCTCTTGAATTGGCTCCACAAACAAGTGAATTCATCCATGAAACGAAACAGGAAATTGAAACATCTGCTGTGTTGCATCATCTTTGATAGCCCAAATATTGGGATAAAATTTTGAAAATTCAAAATAATCAATCAGTTTCAAGAGAAACACCAAGAATACTCAGAGGGATGCTGGAGTCACTTGGACAGCCCGACCACAGCAGGAGCAATGCCCAGCCGTAGTGCAGCATGTGTGAGGTTTTCTTGTTGCTGTTCTTATTATTCTTATTGATATACAATATAGATTTAATTCAATTTTTAAAAAGGGGAAGTGGCTTAACAACAGGGTCCATCACATGGAGTTGAGGGAAAAGGCTGTTGTAAAAATTTATCTAATCTAGGAGTTCACCGATATTACCTTGTCCACCAGACAGAAGCAAATAGAAGCTGTGAATGCATAATTGGAAACATTAGGATTTTCCTAACAAGTTATACTTGCATTATTGAGCAAGTACAGATATTTTTATATTTAATTTTTGCCATGTTATTAACAAGTATGTATGGAGGTTTCATTATTTATATTAAAAATATGCTTAATAAAGTGTTGACCTACATTTACGTGTAAGAGAGCTCAGATTGGAGCTCAAAGCCTATTCCCTTTGTAAAAACTGACACACAAGTAAATATCTATTTGGATTTAAAGAAGGAAGTAAAATAAGAAAAAATGACATAAACTATAAAGTTTCAATTTGTTTTCAAGGACACAAAGGCTGTACTCTGTGTACAGCTGTTTCCTCCCCTGTTATTTAATTCTTTTTATTTATGTTTGTGAGAATTTCATATATGAGTGAGTATTACATTTACATCCTTTCTCCCCTTTCTCCTCTTCCTACTTCTTCCATATCCCTCCCTTCTCCCAAATTCATGACTTTTTATTTTTTCTTTACTATTGATACATGTACACAAATATAAATATATAGTAGGTAGAGTCTGCTGATTCTCTTTACACACATGTGCTCTTACACACATGTGTTAATGACCGAGCCTTTGGAACTAGAGCTTCTATCAGAGGAACTCATCCCTGTAGAAAACTGATTCTCCCTTTCCCAGCAGCCAGGCACTGCCTACGTTTCTTCATCAATGGTTGGGGCTGGTAAGACTTTCCCTCATTCATGCCGGCATGTCATTTGGAGTTGTTCTTGTTCAAGTCTTGCTTGGGCAACTCTATTGAGAGTCCATGGGTGTGGCTTTCCTGTCCTATATAGACATGTAGCTCACATCAGATGTTGTGGTCTTCTGTCTCTGAATGGGTTCCCACCACCAATTCCATGATACTTCCAAGCCTTATTTGTAGGTACATATTTATCAACTAGGTCAGGGCCCCCCATGGTCACTGTTTTCTGCCTTTTAACCAGTAGTGGATTTCTGTAAGGTTCTCCCTTTTCTGCAAAGAAAACCTCTCTTTTTGTTTCACAATGATGTACTATCTCCTTTTCTGCTTACTTTTTATTCCATACACAGATAAATGTTTTATTATTAACTATGCATCCTAATTACCCATTCAGCATTCATTCTAATTATCCTTTCAACATTCATCTACTTGCCAGGAATTACAAGAGATGCAACAATTCCTATGGCCAAGTTCTGTTCTTGAGGAGCTTATAAGCCTGTTTGTGGAAGTAACTGTGATAAAAGGCACAGTGTAAAATCTGCCAAAAGGGAAGTAGGCATCCTGGCTTTCCCATCTCTCATTTTCACAGATAATCAATAATTAATCCTACTTTGTCTTTTGCTTATACCTGTCTTCCAAGGGAACCAAATGCTTTGCATACATTACAGTGTGAACACTCCCCATAGCAGAAAAGCTTCGTATTTGAATTCTAAACACATACTAGCTCGTAACCAGCGCAACCTGTCTCACCCGACTCTCTCATGCCATCAGTAGGCACAAGGCACTGAAATTCACATTAAGCATTTAAAGCATACTGCCCCAGCACTGGATCCACATACCTTACTTTTCTTTATATCTTTCTGAGCACAGACCCCAATTCTTGTTACAGATTATGTATTGGTAAACAGTCACTGGGATAGCAGTGGGAAAGAAAATAAAAAGTGATTTTTTTGGTCAGCAGCAAAATAAATAGATAAATAAATAAACAAACAAATCCAGAAGGTAAATTTAGACTGCTGCGTTATGATGAAGGCTATCTAGAAATGGTACTGATTGTCTGATTTTATTTGATTAGTTGGAAACACCCCTCCCCCACCCTGCTCCATGATTGCATTTGATCCTCTCCTGTCCTAGAAAGGCTATACTTACTTTTGGGTAGCATTTTTATCACTGCAATAAGCCTTACAGTTAGAGGATTTGGGACATGGTCATGACTTGAACCAGGCAGAGTGAGACCATAATGAGCTGGAGTCCAGCCACAGATTGTTTTCTGAAGCTCTTGTCACTAATGGCTCTGCTGTTGTTCTTCACAAGGTTGGAAGTTAAGGAAGCTCTCTGGAGATGGAAGCTGGATGTCTAAGGAGGCTGGACTATAACTGAAAAGGAAGATGGCTGGAGAAGCACTGAGGTTTAAGATGAGGCTGGGGTTTGTGAGACAGCCTGCCTCCTGCGTGACATGACAGAGCCCAACACAAGCTCCTGGAAACCACAGAGAAAATTCTGGGGCTCAAGGAAGTAACTTCTGGAAATGAAAGTGTAGATATTCTAGCAGCCTTGGTCGAGAACACTAAGACTGCAGGGTAACTATTTATCTCTGTTTCCCTGACGTTTAGCTTCGGTGTTCTCTCTGAGTTTCTGTCTCAGTCTTTCTCCTCTCTTTCTCTGTCTCTCTCTGTGTCTCTTCCTCTCTCTCTTTCTCTGTCCGTCTGACTCTCTCTTTAGGGGGACCAACTCTTCCTAAGAGGGTGACCTCATGACTATTAGCTATCTCACAATTTTACCATTGGTAAGAGGAAACACACAGGTCTTCATAAATTTCAGTTATAAAGACTACTGATTAGTGTTACCCTATTTTGTTCTTCTTTGAATTTTTTGGTATAATACTGGGAATCAAATACATGACCTTAGCAAGCATTCTGACATGGAGCTATCCTCAGTCTTAAGCCTTTGTGCAAGAATACTTTGGGTGGAATCTTACCCCAATGAACCAAAATAATGGTGCAGAGAGAACTGTTTCATCAGCTGGGAAAAAGGACAGATATAAGTTGAACCATCAATAATTACAAGCCATAAACTGGTTTGGTGGTCAGAACAACAGAAATAAGAAATAAACCATGCCTGAAAAATGTACCTTCAAATAGGGCATTTAATTTTGTTTGTTTTCCTGCTAAGCCAAAGTCTAAGGCAAGCCATCTCAAGATTTTTGACTTTATGGAATCAAGACTCCTTCAACCTGTGTTCTCCTTAATACTTCCTGTGGTCCATCCACACTATCCTTCCTGGTTTTTTATTGTTTGTTTTTAGGTTTGCTCTTATTTGTAACTTAAATAGTTTTCATATAATATATTTCGATTGTGTTTTCTTCCTCTCCAACTCCTTTCTGACCCTACCTATCTCCTTCCCCACCCAACTTTATAATCTCTCTCTCTCTCTCAAAACAAAGAGCCCCTCACACAAAACAATGCAAAAACAAACAAACAAACAAACAAACAAACAACAACAACAACAACAAACGGAGATTGCCCCCAAAACCACAAAAATGAAAATCCAAACAAACAGAAAAAGACCAATAGAACAAAAAAAAATGGAATAAATAGTGCACAAAATACCACTGAGCTCTTTGGATGGTGTTTATCTATTCCTGGGCATGTGGCCTCTCTGGAGTGTGACTGATACATCCAGTGACACTCCATTGGAGAAAACTCATTTTCTCCTTGCCAGAAGGTATCAACTTTTCCCTTCTCAGCTGGGACCCTGTTTGGCTTCAACTTGTCCAGGTCTTGTGTTTGCTGCCACTGTCTCTGTGAGTTCATGTGTGCATCAGTCCTGTTGTGTCTGGAATATGCAGTTTCCTTGGAGTGATCCATCAACTCTGACTTTTGCAATCTTTCTGCTTCCTCTTCTGCATAGATCCCTGAGCCTTGAGGAGAGGGGTTTGATGAATCCCATTTAGGATTGAGTGCTCCAAAGTCACTCATTCTCTGCATGTTGTCTGGGTTAATTGCCATCTTCTGGAAGAAGCAGGTTCTCTGACGTGGGTTAAGATACTAAACTGTGGGTATAGCACTGTGCTATTAGGAGTCTTTTTATTGATATGTTCCTTTACCAGAACAACAGTAGTATGTTTTTCCCTAGGCCTACGGCTTATCTAGTCTCAGGTTGTTGGCCATCTTAGGCATATTAAATATGGATTCCATCTCTTGGAGGATTAAAACAGAATTGGATATGGAAGGGGAGAAGAGAGGAGCGAATATGGGCAAGAATAACTAACCTTAAAGGTTTTTGTTTTTTTTTTTTTTTTTGAAAAATTCATGTGGAAACCTATTCCTATAGAAGTTTACACACACATACATGCACATGCACACATGCACATAGGAAGATAGATAGATAGATAGATAGGGAATGAGACCTTAAATGGAGTTGCCTTATAAAAGGGATTCAATTTCCTTAGTAAACAGTATATGCTACTAAATCAAAATCCTAGAGTGAGCAATTTGTTCCATCTTTTGGAGTTATTGGATCAGTGGAGGTACTTAGGTCTCCACAAAACCTCACAAGCTATTGTCAATGCCATTGGTACTTGTAGAACTTGATGGAAGCCATCATGTACCTGTGTCATAGAACATGGAGAATTTCATCTTGTACTAAACTGGAAGTTTCATCTCTATTGGCTAGCATTCCGTGTACCAGAAGATGCTCTGAATACGACTGAAGGAGAAAAGTAATCATCAACTGTACCCAGCTGTGCATCTGAGATAATGACCTACCTGCCTGGCAAGATGTAACCAGTAGCATGATGATGGTGTGGATAGGTTATGGAAGTAACCAATAGTTTTTTTTATTGGACTCAAGGTCCATTCCATAAAATGGAACACATACTCAACATTGTCAGTGAGGTCAAGAACCCAAAGTTCAAGGTCAAGTATGAAGGCTAGATCATGAGTCCTGAGAGAAAACCTACCACTATTTTGATAAATGAACACAGCAAGAAAATGACTCCTCATGACATTGTTATACCCACAGATTGATGCATTCCTCAACCCTCATCAGAGATGCATCTTCTTGCTAGAGGTGGCCACAGAAACCTACAACCAGTCAATGTGCAGAGAATAAGAGTCTTTGGGATGCTTGACTCTAAATGAGATGTTTATATCACATCTCTCCCCTCAATGCTCAGGGATCTATACAAAAGAGGAAGCAAAGGGAATGTCAGAGACAGAGGTAATGGGTGACTACAAGGAAATGGATTTGTAGACACCATGGGGTACATGAACATATAAGTTCACAGAGATGGTGACAGCATGCACAAAACCAATAGAAGCTCAATCCATACAGAATCCCAGTATGGTGGAGGGTAGATGGACGTGAAGTCCTGCACCTAGCTGAAGACCTATTGGCTTTTGACTGGTGCTGGTAGAGGGAAAGTCACTTGTATTCAGTAGAGCAACACCTGGTATGCTGACCACACTCCAGGGCAGAACCAATGCCTAGGAATAGTCAGCCAACATAAACTAGATTGCATGGTTTTTTAAAAATCAAAATATTTATTCGTTTTTACAGAGATATACTGTGGAGATGAGTGGGTAGAGAGGTCTAGAAGGTCTGACAGTAGTTGGTAGAGGAGATGAACAGGATCAAAACACATTGCATGAATCTCTGCATCTGTTTCCATCCATTGCTGGATGGAGCCTCTCTGATGATAATTATGCTAGGCTCCTATCTAGGAATGTAGTGGACTATCATTAGGAATCAGCCTTGCTCGCCAGGCTCTCCCTTTTTGCCAGGCATGTTTGGCTCTATTCTAGGACCCCAGGTCTAGGCAGTGCTGGGGGTGGGCTTCCTCTAGTGATATGGATCTGAAGCTGGAACCAGCTTTGGTTGGCCACTCCCACAATTTCTGTGCCGCTTTTGCCACAGTACATCTTGCAGTCAGGACAAATTGTATAGGTCAAAGGTTTTGTGTGGGTTGGTGTCCCAATGCTACCACTGGAAGTCTTGTCCAGTTATAGGAGATGGCCCATTCAGGCTCCTTGTCCCCTTTACTAGGATTCTTAATTCCTGGGACTTACCATTGTCCAGTTTTCTATCTTGCCCTGGAAATGCCCTCAAATTCCAGTTGTCTCTTCCAGTACTCTCCCCCTCCGTCCTCCCCTTCTTCCTCCAGCACAGATACAGAGATCCACAGTCAAATATTAGGAGGAGATGGAGAATCTTGCAAAAGAAGGTGAAGAAGGATTGTAGGAGCCAGATAGGTAAAGGACACCACAAGACAAAACACAGAATCAACTAACCTGGCCTCACAGGGCTTCATAGAGACTGAATCAACAATCAGGGAGCCTGTATGGGTCTGCTTTAGGCCCTCCGTGTATATGTTATGGTTGTGTGCCTTGGTCTTCTCATTGGATTCCTAACAGTGGGAGAACGGGCTGTCTTTTTGCCTGCCTTTGGGACCCTTTCCTCCTATTGGGTTGCCCCATATGAGGGGAGGTGCCTAGTCTCGCTGCAACTTGACATACCATGTTTGCCTGACATCTCTGAGAGGCCTTCCCTTTGCTGAAGAGAAACAGAGAATAGTAGATGTTGGTAGGGAGAACTAGGAGGAAAGGAGGGAAGACAAAACAGCAGGTAGGACATAATCTATGAAAATAAATAAAATATTTTAAAAAGAAAAATACATTGTATGAAACTCTTAAAGAATAAACAAAACACTTTTTAAAAAGAATAGCTTCAGAACAACATGTCAGCATCTCCTGAGAATCTGTTAGAAATGGCCATTTTTAATGGTCCTTTTCTGTTCTTTCAAGTTAGAAAGTCTGGAGCAGGCTCAGCAATTTGAGTTTTAACAATGCCTCCAGGAGACTTGGCATGAGGGCCACAGCTTTCGGACATTTGCATAGCCAAGTGGTTTCAGCTGAAAGGTAACTGGATACCCATGGGGAATTAGAGCCCTCTGCTTTAGAGAAATTAGAGATCAAATGACCAATGGTTTTTGTCATCACTTGCAGCACTAAAGGGGTTCCCAGAATGTTAAGTCCACAGTTTTTAAAATATAGAACAATTTTAGTAAACCATAACGAATTGGCTATTGTAATATATTTGTACTGCTTATATTAAAAAAAATCCACAAATTTAAAACAATTAATTTGTGATCCTATGCTTTTGTAAGTCATCTCCTAATATAGATGTCACTGAGCTAAAATCAGTGTTGAGTAAGGGACAGTCGTGTTTCTTTCTAGGGACTTGCGGAGAATCAATTTCCTTGGCTTTCCCATGTCCAGAGCCTACTTTACTTCACCCTTAAAGCTAGTGACAGTACATCTCGGTGAGCTTTCCTCTGTACTCACATCTCCCTCCGATCACAGCCAGAGAAGGTTCTCCAATTGTTAGGACCATAGATCCTGAACTCAGTTGATTTTCAAAGTCTCTTTTGCCATTTAAGGAACCATATTCCCAGGACCTAGGACTTAAGATGCAGACATCTTGGAAAGCATTTACTCTGCCTACCACCATTAGCATAAATGGAAGACTGAGGTGTAGGGCTTTGTCTTAGTCAGGGTTTCTATTCCTGCACAAGGACCAAGAAGCAGGGGAGGAGAGGGTTTATTCAGCTTACACTTCCACGCTGCTGTTCATCACCAAAGGAAGTCAGGATTGGAACTCAAGCAGGTCAGGAAGCAGGAGCTGAAGCAGAGGCCACGAAGGGATGTGTCTTACTGCCTTGCTTCCCCTGGCTTGCTCAGCTTGTTTTCTTATAGAACCCAAGACTACCAGCCCAGGGAAGGCACCACCCACAATGGGCTGGGCCCTCCCACTCTTGATCACTAATTGAGAAAATACCTTTCAGCTGGGTCTCATGGAGACAGTTCCTCAAGGGAGGCTCCTTTCTCTGTGATAACTCCAGCTTGTGTCAAATTGACACACAAAACCAGCCAGTACAGACTTTCAGTATGAAAAGCAAAAAAGTCTTGGACCAAAACCAGGACAAGATCATCCCTTAATTGGAGAGCAGGGTATAGAGGAGAGTGACATTATTGTGATGGAGGTCACATCATGCAGCGTTGAGAGACCCTAGGGCTAATCTCCGTATCTGTGCAGAAGTGATGAGGAGGCAGATGTGCATTTCTTAGTGAACAAGTCCTTGATTGTGTGTGACCTGGCTGCAGCTTTCTCATTCCCTTGCTGTGACAGGACCTCGCAGTTGTAGACCTTTTCCTCATGATGAGGCTAACCATACTAATTTATTGCTAATCACTAACCCTGAGTCATTCATTGTTGCTTATAAAATGCCACATTAACTACTGCTCTCATTGAGTTATCAAGTTCCAATAGTAGCAAAAACAAATCACAACATTAATTGTCTGAATCTGGCTCTGTGTGTTGTGAGATCAGCATGTGATCAGGGTCTCGCTGAGTCCTAAAGAGAGATGGTGAGACACAGTCACAGGAAGGCAGGCTATAGTACCAGCTCTTGCAGGGAAGCAATGTTCCGTGAGGTATTTTACTGTGTATAGTATATATTAAGAATGCATTTGTCCTGTGTAAACATCTAGCTGTCTTTAGTTTTACCATCTATTTGGATGAGGCTCTCCCAAACTAAATTCCCTTTACTACAGAAAGCTGAAAATGTAAGCCTAACTAACCTATGAATTATGCAGCTGGATTCTTGTGATGCAATGTCAAATCACTGCTTATTCCTTTGTTCATATTGACCAGTTGGAATTTGAGTTGAGTAAGGCTTTGGCTTCCATAAGGTGACAAGTATCAGACTTCACTGGGGCCCAGCTGCTTCTCTGACAGGGAGAGAGCACGGCCATTTGGGCAAAAGATGGATGCAGAGAATTCAAATCTAAATTCCTATTACATTCCTAATGCATCTAGAGGCATTTCTATTTTTCCTATCTTATCCTCTTACTTTAAAAACTATATATTAACATCTAATATTTATTATGATTAAGGAATAACATATATTAAGTGCTAAGAATGCAGCACCCCAAGGGTCATGGCACAAATAGATAGCAGTTATTAGTATCATTAGGTAATGATGTTAAATATTTCCAATAAAGGGTTTGTCAAAGTGCTTTAGCAATACTATAGCTATGTTCACTCTTTCCAAAGCTGTCTATTCAACAAGTTCTCTGTATTGTGTCAGGTTTAAACTGAGAACACTGGCTATGGAAATGAACTCTCCTCCTCCAGGAATTCACAGGCTCCCAGCAGAGATGACACTCTCTGGAGCTGGAAGCCAAGGTGATGATATTTGAGGGGGGCAGAGTGCATGTGCACTTGGGAAGCAGTATGAGCTGAACTAAGGAAGGTGCATAGATGAAACCAGTGTGAGCTGAGCTGGGAGTCATTCCTCACTTGGCCTTGCTGCAGGAAGTGAGCAAAGTTGAGGAGGGAGGTATCAGTGGGAGGTGGCAAGCTATTCTGTATCGCTGTAGAGCATGTGGGACTTCTCTGTGAATGGTGAGGAACCACTAAGATTTTTAAGGAAGGAGTGGCCTGATGATGTGGATTTATTTTAAATATCAACCCAACCACTATATGAATAACAGACTGAAGAAAATCCAGGGTTGAAATTGGGCAAATGACTACTAGTCATGGTGTCTACACAAAAGGGAAACTGGCTGTTATTTTGTGAGAAATTAATCGAGGATCTATTTATAGAGCAAATGTGCATGGAGTTAAAGGACTTGTGGGTGCTGCTATAAAGCAGCTGGGAAGCAATTCTGGTCACGGAGGATTAAGAAGAAATAATTAAAGATGAAAGGAGGAAGAGAGAACCCAGCTAGGAGCTACAGATAGGATGGAGAGAGATACTACAGGATACAGACCGGAGCTGTAGCCTTCCTAGCCTCACAACTAAACTCTAGGGATTTAATTCATGAAATGCTTCCTGGAGAAACTGAGGAATAAGAGAAAGAAGAAAGGGAAGGGAACGAGACATATGCACCACTGCCTCATGCCTGGTGGGAGAAACCTGCTCTGGGACATGCCAGGAGTGAGCAGAAGGCAGGAGCATGGTGGCAGCCCTCAGATACCTGTCACTCAGACTCCCTGGTTTTCTGTTATCTAAAAAGAGAGGGAAGTACATGCTTACAGAGCTATAGCAGGAATAAGAAAGGGTAAGGATTTGTGACATGCAAACCTAAGGTGTTAGAGTACTAGGGACACCACAGTATTTTAAATCTGACTTGTCTAGGAAATGAATTCAGAACCCGGATCACACGTGGAGGTTGAACTTAGTTCCTTTGGGGTCTGTTTTGACACATTGTAATGACAGACACTGAACCAATTCCTAGGCACTATTTGATATATTTTCTAGATGACGAGAAAATAATCATCCTGATTATAAATTTTGTACAGTGATAATGATAAGATATTAAAAATATTCTTGTATTTTAAATTGGATATAGTACTGAGCTGAGGATATAGGATGTACAAATTACTATGGATATATATATATATATATATATATATATATATATATATATCTTTTTTTTTTTAAAGCAAATAGGTTTGACTTTGGATCTCTGTGGCCAGGGGTTCTGATGGCTAGGTACTTTATTGTTACCCACTGTTATTTGAAACCTATAAGCTATCAAAAGAAATGCAATCACAGCCTTCTGAAAGGATTTCAAATTTTAAGTCTTGTCATTGCCATTTTGTGTTTTCTTCTAAATTTATCTTGACATCTGGGCTAGAGAATAGCTCTTCACATGATGGTGACATCTGTCAGACTTTGAGACGCTTGGAAGACTTAGTATCTTGTGATGGTAAGAAAGGCCGAATGGCCTAGGGAAGGGCCTATCTCAGCACAGGATTGTACCATGATCACCTCAGGTTACTTCCAGTGGCAGCAGGAAATACTGGTAACCTTGGCAACAGCGCTCTAGCCCTTCCCACCTTCTTTTAATTGAAACAGCTGTTGCTAGGATACAGTCTAATAAAAAAATAGGGAAAAGAGAGGGAGCGAGTGATTGGGAGAAAGAGAATGGAAGGGGTTGAGAGAAGGGACAAAAAATAAGAAGTACTGAAAGAAAGAAAAAGGAAGGTCCATGGCGTGGGAACAGTAAGTGGTATCTGAAGGAAGGCTTGCAGACACAGGGCTGTTGTATTGCTGTAAAAATTAGCATGGGGTGGGAGTAGGAGTGGAATGCTAATTTCTAGCTTACTAAAAATCAATAATTCATACTTCATTTTTATTTTGAGTTTTCTCAAGTAAGCTACTTGCCTTTAGTGTGGTTATCTTTACACTGCCTTGTAAAGGAAATACTCATTAGGTTTCTTTTCCTTATTTTTAATCAGTTCTCAATCTCTGTCAGGGCTTTCTTCTGTTGCCTCATTTTTCCACTGTAGCCTGAAAATAATATATTTGCAGAGACTAGCACGGTATTAGAATTCAGTGACCGTTCCTCTGTCAGAGGGCACAGGAAGAGTTTCCCTGGTGTCGAGGAAGAGTCATGACCCTGTCATCCACACTTCAGCTCTCATACTCCTTCCCCCCCATCGATACAGATGCCTGGATATTGGGTAGAGATGAATAGTTTAAGCAGCTGACATCCTCTGAGTCCAGGAGAAAGGTTATGATTGCTTTGGACAATGGTAGCTTTGTCACAGTATGTGAGACTAACACATCATGAGAACTGGCAGGTCTGTGGACCAGTTTCTCTCATCAAGGATATGAGAGAGAATCAATCAGTATGAGTACACCCCATATTTCCAGAAAACAAATGTGTCACGCAAGTGGAGACAACTTGCAACAACTTAAGGGATTCTGTGTATTTGTGATGTCATGTGTCTTTAATACCTAAAACACTGAGATCATGGTGGGTGCTCAGTAAGTGTTGATGGATAAATGGGGGTGGGGAAGAAAAATAAAACAACCTACTCTACCTTACTGGGCAATAGTAACCTTACTATTTCCAATATTAGTGCAACAGGTATCTAGCTCACAGCCCTAAAGTTTCCTTTCATTATCAGAACTCTATCTCCTCACAATAGCAATAGATTCAAGGTTAAGTCTACAACTGAATCAAAGTGGTGGGACTAATTTCCAGCTAGGAACTTCTCATTTCCTCACTTTCTCACCACTGGATGTAAAGGAGCAATTGCTTCTGTTTTGTAGCCATTTCTGAGCGTCGTAGCCTAAGGATGAGTTAATTCAAAAGAAGTAGAGCAGAGAAAGGAGAACTATTTTCCCTAATGACTATGCCCAAGCCCCTTCAAAGCCTCAAAAATTGGGACAAATAAACTTACAGATAAGGAAGACCTTCATCCCCTGCCCTCTACTGGAGCTATCATAGGTACACAGATATTTGAAGATGCTCCTTTCCCCATGCAATGTTGTATTTTTCTACCTGGAAATTGCTTTTGTGTTTCTGCTTTACCAAATTTTTGAAAAACTCATTAACTAACTAACTAACCAACTCACCAACTAACCAACCAACTAACCCACCAACTAACTCACCAATTAACTCACCAACTGACCAACTGACCAACTGACCAACTGACCAACCAACCAACCAACCAACCAACCAACCAACTAACACTCATCTACGTTTGCTTCTTCTAGTAGCTTCGATCTATATAGACTTGGTCTGAGCACTAGAGCTTTAGCCAAGGGAGAGTCTTCCTTCTCTATCATTACTTCCCACCACATATCTGCTCCTGATATTTTATCCAATTGTTCTAGAAAATCTCTTCTATTGGGTTGGGGAGATGATACATTGGGCAAAGTGCTTGAAGAGCAAGCATGAGGACAAGTATTCAGATTCCAAGCACCCAAATAAATACCTAGTGGGTCTGGTGGTCTTTCTTCAATCCCAGAACACAGTGGGCAGAAACAGCAGAGAACTGGAGTGAACTGGCTAGATCGAGGGTCTGAATCACTGAGTTTTAGATTTCAAGTGAGAAACTCTGCCCCAATATAAGGTGGAAAATAATAGAGAAAGACACTTGGTGTCAATCTTAGGCCTTTGTGTGTACATCCACAGATCTGAGTGCATACATACACACATGTCAGTACATATATACACATAATTCATACCACATTTATATAAACAAACACAAAGAGGAAAAAAGAAACAGTACCTCTTGGTACAAATGAAAATGAAGAACAAACACAAGAAGCTGTTCACACCCAAATTTACCAGAGCCATACAAATGTATGTGAGCTTTAGGTAGGAATCAACCAGGATCTAGAAACTGAGATACATGATGGTTAGATGATTAATATCCCCCATAAATATTTATTTAAATCCTTAGTCCCCAGTGAGGGTGCTTATTGGGAGAGAAATGGAGTTTTTAAGAGTTTGTAACCTTGCACACTGGAGGAAATGCGTCATGGGACCAAGCTTGAGAGTTCATAGTCTTGTCCCACTTCCAGGTGGCTATCTGCTTCCTGAATGTGGATGGAACTGTGAACACTCAACTTCCTGCTCTGGTCACCTGCTGCCATATATCCCCTGTGGTTTTCTGTACCCCCTTCCCCTGCTCCCAGCCCCACTATAAACTCTTGCTATAGAACCATAAGCCAATAACCTTTCCCTTCTATAAGTCTGTTTTGGTCATTTTATCACAGCAACAAAATGTGACTAGTACATGAGGGATCATTTATTGTTAACATTCTATGGCTTTGGCTGTGCTGATTGCTTTGTATAATCATCTAAAGAGTCATAACTTACTATTTTCTTGTCTTAATTTTTATCAGGAATATACCTAAGCACTAGGCAGTACCTTCATGTACACTAGGAAATTGAATGTGTTAAGTTTAAGTAAACTAGTTGGGATGGGGAGTAGATAAATCATAGATAAGATTTCAGGCAATGAGATTCACTAAACAGAAACAAAAATGAGTGATATGATACAAGGTCTCTGAAATGGTCAAAGCCCAACTGAGCTAAGGTGGCTAAGGGAAGCTTTTAGAATTGATAAGTGAGTCAGAATCTAAATGACTAGGGTCTAATCCTGATAACAGACAAGGTGGGGGTTATGTGAAACAGAAAACTTTGATAAGAATGATAAGATGAAATTCAATACTTTCAAATTCCAGAGAAAACTGGGAAACACCAATATCACTGAAGTCAAGGAAGGGCATGAGTATGGAGAGAAGAAAACTGTAAAGAGCTTTGAAGATTTTGAGCAGAAGCTTGAAACAGGACAGCGCAAGAGAGGTCACTACCTGACTTAAAAGTCCTGTCGAGGAGACTGGGTTACAATGAGGCAAATCTCCAAGGAAATTAGTACCATAGTATACTTAAGAATTGCTGATGTCTTGAACTGAAGAGGGATTGTAGGGGCCGTAAAGACTGGATATGGCCAACGGCAAAAGGGCAAAGTCTCAAGGTTATCAACCGGCTTCTGAACAACTGGATGAATGGAGGTCGAGTAAAAGGATGACCTGGATACATGACATCTCGGGAGATTAAAACCATATAATATGTGATGAGTGTGGTGTTCAACATATTAAACTGTGATATGGGGAAGGGATTTGAGAAGGAGATACGACTTTTAGGATATGATGGTCTTTAGTGATAGAAATAGATGGGATCATGACTATGAATGTAGATGGGGATGTTCAAAGGACCCAAGAATCATCTCATCTAGAGGAACTAAAGCAGAGGAGGCAATCAGACAAATTAGAAATTGACGAGTAAATCCGTAGTCTGGGGAAGCAAGCCAGCATGCCATCAGTCAGAAAAGAGAGAAATAAACTGCACTGAACGCAGCTCAGTGGTCATTTAGATGTGTAGCACGCTGTGACTGTAGTATGACTGTGGTAAGGGCAGTTCTACCAGAGAGGTGGGTTACAGAGAAAGCTGCGCTGAGTGAGTGGGAGAGTACACAGAGAGGAAAGCAAGCCAAGGCAGTTCTTTCAAGAAGCTTTTCTATTGAAGGAGATAAAAAGTGATGGAGTTTTTGGAAGAGGGTTTGGGTTCAACCAAAGGTCTTAGCTCAGTGGGTTGGAGGTGTTTAGACTAATTCTGAATATGAAATGGAATGCCTCAGCCTGAGTATTCTGATGACAATGATGACAAGGTGTACAACAGTCCTTAGAGACTGTGTGCAAACAACATCAGGGGCCTCAGATCTGAGTGTCAATAGTGTGGTCCTAAGTAGTGAGAGTTTGGTCTGTCACTGCCTAACCCTTACAGCACTGGGTTGTGGAGAATTCAGCTCTCAGTTGAGCTGTCTTTAACAGGCTGTTAATGCAGAACCAGCCTTAGTGAGCAATGAAAGGGCAAAGGTTCCCTGCGTGTTTCCAAACAAAATCCAGAACCCAAACCGACAAAGCAAAACTAAGTTTATTCTAACCTTCCTACAAGTAGAAAAACAGGACAGAAAACAGGGATGATTAAAAACAAGCCACCCTTGCTGAAGCTACTCAGCTATTTTACCTTTCACTTACCACTCTTTGGAAGAAGAGAAGTCATTTACCTTTCTTTCTATTCAGGGATATGCTGCTTCAGGTACTTTAAAGAATTGATGACATTGGGCTCCATCCAGGAGTAAATATAATGCCTGTAAAAGGGTATAGACTAATTTTAATATTTTTGAAGGTTAAAAAAGTCTAAAACATTTTATCCATTATCAACAAGTTCCCTACCCCCATATAGTAGAAATGAGAATAAACTTTAAGGTAGATTATCATTTTTGTTTAATCGTTTAACTTGTTTTGTTGTTCCTGCTGCTGTTGTTTAGGGGAATGTAAGCATTTTATTTGTCTGGGGAAGATGGGACTGGGGACGTGCCTCAGACAGAAGTGGTTAAGAATCCTGCAGAGCATGCTTAGTGAACTCTCTGGGTGGTTTCCTTTGGAGAAATGCTTTCTGTTGCTTTTCTAAATCCAACTTTAGACTTCCTCATGCCTATACATTATTAAATTTCCTCACAGAATTGCATGTACTTTCCCTTCAACAGTTGCTTGGAAGAACAGGAGGACTAGAGGGATTTATTATCTGAAAACGGGAAAATATAAATTGTGCTTTGCACTTAAAGCAAGGCCTATTCTATTGGAGCTTCCTTCCTCTATGATTTTTATCTAAGACTAAACCCCAGACAAGAAACATATTGTTAGATTGTTGATTCTGTGTATTTTGAGAAATAATGAAGTTCGATTCTCTCCTTAGAGTTAAAAGAATGATTTCCCCCCAAAATAATGGAGTGCATCCCCTTACCCCCACAGTCATCCCAGAGAAAACGCAAATCTAAAGTTGGAGTAAGAATTTAGAGAGGAGAATATGTAATTAGATGAAAAAGTGTTCTCCTATTTATAAGGAATCACTTGACTATAAGCCAGGGAGGGCAATTCTAGGGAGGTAGTTAACTAGCCAAGTCACACAGATGTGGAGCAGAGACATCCAGAGCCAGGTATAGGTGTCTCTGATATCAGTCATATATGTAGCAAGTGTGGCCTCTCTATTATCTGCAAGGCTTCCAGGAAAAGTATGGTAGGAGATAGTGGAGGGAAGTTATTTTTGTTTAAAAAACAACACCAAGTAGCTACTGTTTGTGGAGTTCTCCTAATGAACAATTGGCAGAGTTTGTTGCCATCACCATATGCATGTTACTTACTTGATTGTTCATTCATTCAATTTATTGAATAGTTCTATTTCTTAGAGTCCATGCTCTGTAAGCCAAGTACTATAAGAATGAGTGAATGAATGAATACAATGAGGTAAGAGAGCTTGAGTAAATAGCCTTTAAAAGGTGATTCTAAGTAGAGATCTAGAGAAAACATGACATCACTTCTCAGTCTTTTGGCTAAAATCAAGTGTAGAGGAAGCAAGCCAGCCAGCCATGTGGCTATCTGATGGAGAACATTCCAGGCAGAGAAGAACAATTGCAATGCCCCTTAAATAAGGACATTGCCACTTAGGCCTTGGTTAGTGCGTAGAGTAAAATACCATATTCTGAGAACTTTAAAGACATAGAAATGTATTTCTTTTAATTTTGAGACCAGAAGTTAAGTTAAAGAATTGGCACCATCAGGGTCTGGGGAGTCTGCTTCTGCTCTCAACCTTTGGAGTCCTCCAGAGGAGATGGATGTCACATCCTAACGTGGACACAAGGGCTTGACTTAGGGTTTTACTTCTATGAACAGACATCATCATGATTAAGGCAACTCTTCTAAGGACAATATTTAATCGGGGCTGGCTTATAGGTTCAGAGGTTTAGTCCATTATTATCAAGGCAGGAGCATGGAAGCATCCATGGTACAGGAGGAGCTGAGAATTCTACATCTTCATCTGAAGACTACAAGGACAGACTGTTTTCATGCAGCTAGGAGGAGTGTCTCAAAGCCACAGCGACATATGTCCACTAACAAGGCCATACGTACTTCAACTAGGCCACACCTCCTAATAGTGTTACTCCCTTGGGCCAAGCACATTCAAACCACCACAGGGCTTAAACTTATCCTTTAGGTCCATTCATAAAGAAATTAACATCATTTATAAGGGTTCTACTTTAATGATTTACTCAGCTTCTAAAGTTTCTACCTTTTTATGACTTTAAAGAGTTGGGATTCTAAGCTCTAATCTATGAATTTTGGAGTAGCACATACGTTAAGTCATCACTTAAGGAATAGTAAGGAATTGAAAGGAAGTGGGATAGAAAAGTGGTTCATCAGCTAAGAGTACTGGCTTCTCAGTTTGATTCTCAGCATCTGCAGAGCCGCTCCGCCCAGCTGTAACTCCAGTCCCAAGGGACCTGCACCCTCTCCTGCCCACTATGGCCACTGTACACACATGGTGCATACATATACATACATGCACGCAAAAACACCCATACACATAAAAAAAAAGATAAAAATTATAAAGAGTTGAAAACGTGGAAAAAGGCAGATTTGTGCAACAGGCCAGACAGTAAGGAGTCCCTTCGGGCATACCACGTGCTTCCGGTAGATGTTCTCTGATGGAGGTAGGAGGGCACTTTTACCAGGTGGCGTAACCTGACTTACCTTTCAGAGGGACAATCCGCTGAGGAGTGGAAAGCGGGCTGTAGGAATAAGGAGGAGCCAGGGTGCCACTGCGCACTTTATAATAACCTAGGTGAGGTCTGGCTTTCTGCCATTCTTCCATTTCAGCCCACATTCTTTCCACTGCTCTTCACCTACAAACGGTTTATTCGTCAGTGTTAATGTTCTCCGTATCTGCTTCGTCAGCAGGAGCAGCCTCCTTTCACGTAATAGACGCTCAATATCGCGTTGTTGAAATGAATAGGAAGAGATCTGTCCATGGGAAAGGGAGTGTGCTCTCCAGGTAAAAACTTCAGAGCAGAGGCTCGTCAGTAGACTATATTCAGTCACCAACAGAGGCATGTCCTTTGCAGTGGAGAGATCTGTGGATAAAACCAATCAGGAACAAAAAGTTTTACAGTGACAAAATACACATTCAAGGAAGCATCTCACCTACAAAATACTTTATTCAGCTTAAATTCCTTTTACTTCAAGATGGAGCAAACATAATGACAGTAATGGGGTGTATATCTGTGTATTTGTATGTGGAGTGTATGTGTTTACTTTCTTCCCTTTTTTAAATGCTAGTATGATTTTTTCCTTTAATGTAAGTATAGTAGTGATAGATGATCATTGCTCTTAGTCAATATGCTTAAGAGAAATAAAATGGAAGCACACTGTATTGATCATTAAATGTTTTTGACCTTGCTGTCCTGCTATTTTACTACTACGCAAATACGAACTACCCCCTTTCAGAATATACCATAGAAAAAGGAGATAAAATTCTCAGTGTGCTGGCCCTGTACCCATTGAATGATGGTCCTAAGATTCCAAGTGGGTGTTCAACAGCAACAGGAAAGAGGCCATGGTTGGGATGCCTCCTAAAGTCTCCATATTGTTTAGATTTGTGTGATAGGAAGAAGGAATAGAAACAGAAGTAATGCTTGCAATACAAATGATTGCTTCCCTTTGTGTAAGTGTACACTAACGACTCTGTTTTGGGAAACTGTTCCCTCGACAGCTCCCTGCAGAAGGTCTCTCAGCTCTGCTCCACTGGTCATTTACTCACCTCTCCCATGCTGGGCCAAGCATGTAATTTTAGGTTATTCCGACAAAAATTTTAACATCTTCAGAGGAATCTGGGGTTTTCAAGGACATTAGAAACCTAAAATATTCGTCTAATTGAGAAAGCGGGCTTCAAAATCATGGTGGGCTGGCTCCTTATTCTTTGCTCCCTGTTTGCATTACCTCGGAGTTCAATAAATTCTGAGGTGGGCCTTGTAAGATTAAAATGATTCCCCATTCTGCGGAGAAGAGAACACTCCTCCATTGTTGGTGGGGTTGCAGACTGGTACAACCATTCTGGAAATCAGTCTGGAGGTTCCTCAGAAAATTGGACATTGAACTGCCTGAGGATCAGCTATACCTCTCTTGGCATACACCCAAAAAGATGCCCCAACATATAAAAAAAGACCGTGCTCCACTATGTTCATATTGTTATTTATAATAGCCAGAAGCTGGAAAGAACCCAGATGCCCTTCAACAGAGGAATGGATACAGAAAATGTGGTACATCTACACAATGGAATATTACTCAGCTATCGAAAACAATGACTTTATGAAATTCGTAGGCAAATGGTCGGAACTGGAAAATATCATCCTGAGTGAGGTAACCCAATCACAGAAAAACACACATGGTATGCACTCATTGATAAGTGGCTATTAGCCCAAATGCTTGAATTACCTTAGATGCCTAGAACAAATGAAACTCAAGATCAAAATGTGAATGCTTCACTCCTTCTTTAAAGGGGGAACAAGAATACCCTTGGCAGGGAAGAGAGAGGCAAAGATTAAAACAGAGACTGAAGGAACACCCATTCAGAGCCTGCCCCACATGTGGCCCATACATATACAGCCACCCAATTAGACAAGATGGATGAAGCAAGAAGTACAGGCCGACAGGAGCAGGATGTAGATCTCTCCCCCAAGAGACACAGCCAGAATACAGCAAACACAGGCGTATGCCAGCAGCAAACCACTGAACTGAGAATAGGACCCCGTTGAAGGAATCAGAGAAAGAACTGGAAAGCTTGAAGGGCTCGGACCCCATATGTACAACAATGCCAAGCAACCAGAGCTTCCAGGGACTAAGCCACTACCTAAAGACTATACATGGACTGACCCTGGACTCTGACCTCATAGGTAGCAATGAATATCCTAGTAAGAGCACCAGTGGAAGGGGAAGCCCTGGGTCCTGCTAAGACTGAACCCCAGTGAACTAGATTGTTGGGGGGGGCGACAAGGGGGGGAGGATGAGGAGAGAACACCTATAAAAGAAGGGGAGGGGGGGATGTTTGCCCGGAACCAGGAAAGGGAATAACACTCGAAATGTATATAAGAAATACTCAAATTAATAAAAAAAAAAAATGATTCCCCATAAAGACCTGGAGAGAATGATACTCTAGCCACCTCTATTGAAAGATTCAAGAATTCCTAGGTACATCACGAGTGGCAACTGTATGAACTGTATTGGAGCTGACCCTTATGTATCATTTGTAATTGATATTTATACTTAAGGGAACAGCCAGTGGGATGTTTAGTCAACTTCATAGTCTCTCGTCACTTCCTTGTAACTTTTTTGGCCATCCTTTGTGGCTTCCTAGTTAGAGAAACCCCTTGAGGAGAATACTTTTTTTGCTCTTACTCTACAGTTCGTCTACTTTCTTATTCAAATCAGTCATGCAAACATCTGTCTATTAACTATGTCCCACTCCCCTAAGGGCTCAGTTAAAGATGAGAGGAATGGCCTGGGCTCTGTAGTGTTTCTCAAAGACTAATCTTTAGCCTCACATTAGCATGACATGAGTTGTTTAGCTAAAAATTCACCTCTTGGATCCAGATCCATCAGATTAGAGTATTTTTAGATGAGCTCAAAATTTGAACATTTGATAATATCTAGAAGATCAGTTAATTATTATAATTGTATTATTATAATACAAGACCGTATTGCTTGACTCTTGAGATGGAGGGAATCTCGACTTACAGCATTTCCTGATTTGTCCAGATCTAGTGCAAGTAAAGTAGGATAAGACACTGATAGGAGGAGGGGGCAGTGTGGCAACTTCCTTTGTATCAAGGATTGTTTTCCAGCTTGCAACTGACATTTAAATTCATCCAGTTTTTCTTTTATTGTGGATTCTTCATTCTTAGCAAATAGTTCAGTCTTTCAAGTTGGTAGCTGCAGAGGTCACACCTCTCTTCCTCCCTTTCTCCCTTGGCCAACTCATGCTTTTTTCGCACATCCTTCCACCCCATAGTACCAGGTAAATGTCCTCCTTCCAATCTGGGTCGTAGCTGCAGCATCATTCTGCACATGAATTACATATTTGGGATTTCCAGAGCTGTTTGTCCACTTGCCATTCTTTGAACAGTGTTTAGATAAAATGAGCTGAAAAGGAGAAAGAAACAAGGGGCTCTTCCGACCCAGGAGAGGGAGACAGCTCATTAGCTCTCATGGAAAAGCAATTGCCAATGTTCTACTTCCTCCACAGAGGCAAGCACATTGTCTTCTTCACCCTGAGGCTGACCTCAGAGCCCAGGTGCAGGCCTACAGCACCTCATCATTTTGTCACCAAGACTGCATCTGTCATAATCTTCTCTGTAAACCTAGTAATATCAATGTTTCTCCACCCCTGGGGCTTGTCCCTGAGCAATGATCTCAGAAAGGCAATCCTGTGATTCCTCTTCTCTGTTACGAGATTATCCTTATAGGTCAAGTGTCCTTTGGTTTTCCCAGGAGACAAGGAGTTTAATGTTCACAGAGCTCAGGGACATAAAGAGTTTAAAGGTCCAGTCTGAAATGAATGTCCTGGCTCATTCTTCTGTGGGACCTTAGCCAAGGATCAGAAGAGGTCACCCTTCAATTTTCCAGACACCAGCAAAAAATGGTAACCTAACACACCCCCTCTCAGCACACGTGCACACACACTTATTTTGGGAGTATTTTCTTCAAGGATAGTAGTAATATTGGGGTTGTCAGCTCTGAACTAATTTTCTGGTTGGTCTGAGAACAATACTGAAATTATTTAGTACTCCACATTGAGGCTTCTGAGTTCCAGGGCTTGATGGTACATCTGGTCTTTTCATCCAATATAGAACAGAGAGCATCAACGCTGTTTTTAAAGAGTACAGAAAAGCAAATTATAATATCCTCCACAGTATTACAGTGGTAAGGGATTTTGTTTGATTGAAAATAAAGTTATTTAGTACAATACTTTCTGATTATGTTTTTTTCTTCCCTCATCTACTCCCAGACCCTCCCCACTTCCTCACTTTTCCAACACCATGCCTTCTTCTTCTCTCTCTTGAGGAAAGAAACAGGCAGATAAAAAAGATAAACAGGAGTAAAGCAAAACAAACTAACAAAGAAAGAAAAAGAAACAAAGAGTGTGAGAAACACACACACACACACACACACCACACATAAACCCCATGAAAACACAAAATCATAAACTATAATATATAGGCAAACAAATAAGGTGAAAAAAAAAAAGGTGCTCAGAAAAAGGGACGTGAGACAAAAATCTTGAAAATCTCTTTGAGCTCTTTCTATGTTCGCTAGCTACCACTGGCCAGGGGGACTGCCCTTAACTGTGGTTTATATCTCAGTGAAACTCCCTTGGAGAAATTAGTGTTTCCTTTGCCAATAGTTGTCAAAATTAAGAGAAGTTCTTGGTCGGGATGGGAGCTCATATCTCAGTCCCCATCTCAGTGCCAAACCCTCACTGAGTTGGACCCGGGCAGACCGTGTGCCTGCCCTGTCTCTGTAAGTTCATTATATCCATCAGTCCTGAGAGACATTTGTTTGGAAGTTGTTTTATCTCAACCAAAGCCTTCAGTCAACCCCTTTATAGTGCTTGTTTGTCGTTCCAATAAATGAATGACAGTTGCTCAGAGTTGGCAAAAAATATCTGTCTTGCAGGATAAAAACATTCATAAATGTTTCCCTTGCCCATTTTATGCCCCAGAAGCACATACGAGCACAGTGAGTCTCAACCTGTGAGTTGCGACCTTTTAGGGTCAAAGGACCCTTTCACCAGGGTTGCCTAAAACCATCAGAAAACATAGATATTTACATTACGATTCACAACAGTAGAAAAACTGCAGCTGTGGCATGGCGAAGAAAATAATTTATGCTTGGGGATTACCACAACACGAGGAACTGTATTAAACTGCCGCCATGTTGGGAAGGTCGAGAACCAGTGGACTAGTACCTGATACTCAGTAAATACCTGGGTCACTAAAATGAGAATCTGCTCTGACAATAACAGTGAAGATACCACAATGGTTGCATCACCGAGTGGAAAGGGGAAGGAAAGGAAGATGGATGTCAAGAGGCGAAATTATAGGGCCAGTTCGACGGCTCAATAGATAAACATGCTCTCCACCAGGTCTGATGACCTCAGTTTGCTCCTTGGGTCTCACATGGCAACATGAGAAAACCAATTTCCACAAATTGTGCTCCCGTCTGTACACAGGTTCACATATGCATACAAACACACACTAAACAAAATATAATATATGTTTAAAGAGGTGAAATTAGTAGTCCCTATGGGAGGATTTATACATAAAAGCACAACATGAAAATCTGCTTTCTATATTTTTTTTACTAGATGCCTTTCTTAATCTTTTAAGGTATTTTACCCACCAAACCCTTTCAAATTTTGAATATAATACAAAAAAGAACTCTAGGCATGGAGTCCTTAAATTCTCTTAGTGTCTAAGCATATTTTCCCATAAGCCTTTTGGCCAATATCAAATAATTGTTTTATCAATCAACTTCCTAAGGCTTTAGCAGCTGTTTTCAAAAGGTAAAACATTAAAACTGCAAATTAACATTTTATGTATTTATTTGTATGTACATGTGTGCCTTACCTCTATGTCTGTATGTGTACCATGTGCTGTCCCTGTGCTCTTGACAGCCAAAAGGCAGTGAATACCTGGGAGTAGGAGTTACAGGTGATTGTGGGGCACTATCTGGGTGCTTGGAACTGAAATCGTTCCTCTGTAAGAACAGTCATCTTTCCAGGTCTAAATGGCAACTTTTAAAATTTCAACCTTAGTTAGATGTAATTACTTATTATGGGGCATGTAGACCTGATAGACACTGGTAAGGCTTTGTAACCCTATGACCCAGATTTGACAATATTAGCGCACATCCTATTCCACACCCATCCCAGCTTTCAACAGTTATGGCATTTTTGAGAGAATAAAATGCCCTTCAGTACTACTGTGAGTAATGTGGTGCTCCAGAGAATCTGTGGCCTTAATGTAAGGCAGGTAAAACAGTTAATAAAAGAATATTCTTGCCAGCAATGGGGAGGCAGCGTGCATGTTGGAAAACGGTGTGTATAGAATGTCTCTGTGTCCTCCTCTCTGTTTTGGTATAACCCCAAAATATCTCAAAGACTGTCTTAAAAATAGAATATGCAGTCACAAAATAATCAGCTTAGATCAGATTTATTCCCAACTAAATTTCAGATTGTGCAAGTTTAACTTTGTCTAATATTTTCCCATTATGGGTAACTCCACCAATATTTCCCAGGTCAGACTACCGGGCTCAGTCATTCACTAGTTCTTGAGAGTACAAATAGCTCTGTCACAGTGTGAGATAACCCCATGGTGAAAACAGACACAAACAATGAAAGTGCAGGTTCACTAACCCAGGATTAAAGTCATGGATGCTCTAAGAGTGTCTCCCATCTCCTTTCCTTTCCCTCTATTTTATTTCATTTGTTCTTTCATTGAAGCCACCACTAAAATCCAGCACTCCGCCCTGAGCAGGGCCGACTTGATCCCCATCACATAACACTTAGAGTTCCCGAAGAACTATATTTGTTTATCCAAAGAATAGATGTTCCCACATCACTCCTGCTGTCCAGGGTTCTGAGCTACACACGTGTCCCAGAACTGAGCCATCGGGGAACTGACCTTGACAGAGTCCAGGTGTAGATTTTTGCTTTCTTATTTTAACTGTGCTTTTACATCTTTGGGACCCGTTTGGTTGATTGCTCTCCCCAAGATTAGTCAAGTTTCCATTTCCCTTGGAACCCACCTTACAGCAGAATTACTTGTCTCCTAACTTCATTCTACTGTTCAGTCGAATTGACATAAATATATATTGTGTGGATCTCAGCATTTCTTTGTCTAGTTTTTTGATAAGTTACAATTGCTTGTCAGAAAGCTATTGGCCCAGTTGTGGTGTACACACTTTTACATGACAGCAATATTTTGCAAAGCAATGATGTTCTTGAAAGAAAAGTGAGTTAAGGATCTCTTTTTGGTAATAATTAAAATGTAAAATTTTTTATGTGGTCTAACTATGATCATTTGACAATTTTATAATACAGTAATTACTCTGTTGATCCATTTACTGATTGTATATTTACTGAATTGCGCATTAAGTACACAAGAAAACATGATAGATTCTGTCTGCTTGTAGCTCAATACTTTAGGGTAAGTGAACAGTATATTCCCAACTGAAAATACCTTTAGAAACTTTAGTAATTAATTAAATACTGAGCATATAATTATATGTCACTGCAGGGATATTTTTGATGGCACAAAGACTTATTAAGGATTTATAGCACGAAGAAATATGAAACAAAATATACAGCATAGCAATAGCCATAAATCCACTGGAAATACGCGTGTTAAAACATGAATATTTTTCTGCTCCACCCTTGATGATGCTGGAGAAATGAAGAGTAATTACTACTAAGGGATAGAATTATAAATCAAATTCAGTTTTCCTCACTTTGGAAAGGCTTGTCTTCTCAATCAGTGCTGGCCAAAAGGAGTAGAATGCAAGGCAGATGCTACTTAGCTTGTTCTACTAGTTACATTTTGTAAAGTATAAAAGGAGAGATTATTTTTTATATTTCATTTAACTCGATATATCCAAAACCTTATCTCAGCATATGTTCCGGCTTTATTCGGTTGCTGCGATAAAACCCTCTGACCAAAAGCAACTTGAAGGAACGAAGGGTTTATTTCACTTCACACTCCCAGGTTACCACCCATCATGGAGGGAGGACAGGGCAGGACCTCACTTGTAGAGAAGTGTATCAGAAGCCATGGAAGAATGCTACTTGCTGGCCTGCTCTTTGGCTACCTCACAGGCTCCTGGTTAGTTAGCTTTTAGCCTAGGAGTGTTTATCTCAGTGGGTTAAGTCCTTAAGGAAGCCAATTCCTCAGTGGAGGCTTTCCTATCAGATACCACGAGGTTGTATCAACTTGACAAAGCAAACTAGGAGAGCAAAGAACCAACGTAACTTTTTTTTTAATTAGATATTTACATTTGTTTTCAATACTAGGCCCTTAAATTAAGGTGCATGTTTTTAAGTAAGTATGTTTTTAATTCAGAGAAACTTCGTTCTCTCTCTCCCTCTTTCTCTCTCTCTCTCTCTCTCTCTCTCTCTCTCTCTCTCTCTCTCTCTCTCTCTCTCTCTCTCTGTGTGTCTGTGTCTGTGTCTGTGGGCATACATGGCTGTGAACACAGCAGGAGCTAATGGAGGATATTAGATGCCCCGCTCTATCACTTTTTGCCTTGGTCTCTTAAGACAGCCTCTCTCACTGAACTTGAAGCTTGCTGCTTTGCTCAGCTGACTGGCCATTGAGCCCCAGGGGTTTTCTTTCTTTGCCTGCCAACACTGGGGTTATTGGCATGTATGTCCAGGCCTCACTTTTTACACAGGCTGTGGGGATTTAAAGTCATTTCCTCACACTGGTGCAGTAAGTACTCTTATTAACAGAGCCATCTCCCCCCCCCCCTTTTTTTTAACCCCGACCTTGGCGATGCTGGGGGAATGAACCCGGTACAGGCATGCCAGGCAACCAACCACTCTGCCAGTGAGCTCCACACCAGCCTAGAAGATGTTTTAAGGACTCAGTAGCTTCAAATGCCCAATGACTTCCCTATCACATTATAATAAGGATTCTATAGATTCTTCGATGAATTTTTATTCCTTCTCTTGTGAGACAGATACACAGAAATTAAAAACCAAAATGTCTATGGGCTGGGGATGGGGGAGAGAACAAATAAAATGAAAAGTGCATTATGTATGTAGTAAGAGGAGGGGCAGGGTTTGTGTAGACAGCTCTTTAGAAGTTAGCTGCTGCAGAGCTTGGAAGATTAATGTTTTTGATGAGAAGATACAGGATAGCAAGAATGGCAAATCTAAGAGATGGTGTCTTTAAGCCTATGGGGAAGAGATTAAGGTATTTGAGGGGTGGGGAGCAGAGTAGATCTAGTTTGAGGAACATGTGATAGTTATACATGCTCAGGATACCACGTGAGTGTAAAGTGATTGCAGGAGTGATATTCCATAGGCTAATGTGTGACAGATGTCTAAGAACTTTATTGGTTATAAATGAATTTGGACTTAATAGAAAGCCACTGTAGAATGTGAATGAACACACACACACACACACACACACACACACACACACACACACACAGTACTATAGAATATAAAGATAAAGGCGGGGGTGAGAAAACCAATGAGTAATATTAGTGTCACAGAAAATCTATCTGTAAGACATGTTGAGATAGAACTGCATGTTAAGATTTTCTTTTAGAAGGGAATAATGAGGATATTCTTTAAGTTTTAGGGAATCAGCATCAAAATGAGAGTTTCGAGCTAGCAATGGAACTTAAGAAGAAAGTGACATCATTCACTAAAATATAAGATCATGGAAGCAATGAATACGGGAGGAAAGTTAAGGAATTTACAATTAGTGAACTTGAGGTACCTATTTGGCATCTAGGTGGACACAATCAGAGAAAAGTTTATAAAGAAGAGTCAGAAATCTGATTTCCAGTCTACCCCAATTCCCTCATACGCCATCTACCACAGCCTAATATCTTTTTACTTGTCTTCTATAGATACTCCTTTGTCCACTCACTTTTAAGTTCCCATTCATATATTAATGGTAATAATAAATAAATTGTAATAAAAGCAGCTTACAATGTGACGAGTGCTATTTAACTGTTTTGTATGAATCTTCAGAAACACACACACACACACACACACACACACACACAGAGAGAGAGAGAGAGAGAGAGAGAGAGAGAGAGAGAGAGAGAGAGAGAGAACTATATAAGATAAAGGTGGGGATGAGAAAACCAATAAGTAATATTAATGTCACAGAAAATCTATCTGTAAGACATTTTGAGATAGAACTGCATGTTAGCGGTTGGTTAAGAATTTAAGATTCCTTGTAACAATCATGGGAACGTGGGCAATTTGGGTTCAGAGCCCTAGTAATTGGGGCAAGGCCTTTTTTTTTCTATTGTATATGGAAATGCACCTCAAGCTCAAGTGATTCAACTTTCCCTGGTGACTCTCAACTTGGTTTCATGCATTGGATAATTTTGTATCAAGATCTTTTTTTTTGAAATCCAGACTTACATGACAAGATACTTTTTGGGTGTTAAGTAATATGAAAGTTACCATTGTCATCAAAACCCCTTCTTGATCGGATAATTCCTCAGGCATTTGGTCCTGCATCTACCTCCCTCTTACAGTCTTTATTTGAGGGCATTGAATTTCCTACACCTAAGCAAAAACCCACGTGTGGTGGTTTCAATAGGAATGGCCCCCTAGACTCATATGCTTGAAAGCTTGGCCACAGGGAATGACACTGCTAGGAGGTGTGGCCTTGTTGGAGGAAGTGCTACAGGTGGACTATGAGGTCTTCTATGCTCAAGCTATGTCTAGTGTGACACACAGTCATCTTCTGCTGCCTGCGAATCCAGATATAGAACCCTTAGCTCCTTCTCGAGCACCACGTCTGCCTGCATGCCACCAGGCTTCCCGCCATGATGATAATTGACTAGACCTCTGAAAATGTAAGCCAATCCAAAGGACAAAGGGGAGCTAGTTTTAAATTCTTGTTCAGGAGCAGACTTGGCAAGATCTGGATGGGAGCTTGGGCAAAAGCCTCAAAGGAGTTAAAATTTAGGTTCCAGGGAACTTGGCTTTTTCCTTTGAAGAGACTAAAGTCTTCTCTCATAGGTTGGCTTAATTATCTGTTAGAATGGCATTGCTTTTCAGCATCTCCCTTTGTCTAATCCGGTTCCCTTACAGCCTGACAAGTATTTTCAGATATTTATAAATCAGATTCAAATCCTTTCCATAAATATACATTCAAATCTCTAACTCACAGTCTGTTTTGTGAGAAGCCTCTTCTAAAAGCATTAATACCAGAGCAGTTCTAGCAGGTGATATGGAACTTCGTCACTGGCAGTCAGAAGCTTTCTACAAATGCTGTGTAAGACTTTAATGACCAGTGGATATATTGCCACAGCCCATCAGCAGCCCAGGGAGTGTACTGACAGTTGAGAAGTTGTAGGACAATAGATGTTATTGAAGATCATGGGTTCAGATAGCTTTGGTTATGTGCTGTTAAGGCATTTGAGAAAAAACAATGAATAGAGATTAATTAATCTACCATTTAAGGCAAACTGTGAAATTCAAAGATATCGTGGGTAGAGAAGCTTAGGACTAAACTTAGCGCATAATTTTAAGTATAGTAGGGTTTTCATAGAAGATGGACATGCTGACCCTGACACATCTGCTTCCCTGAGATATGGCTTTAACTGGAAAAGCACGAGCGTCTGATGCTTACAGTACTTCATCTAGGTTGATGCATTAGAAAAGAAGCATACTTTGTGAGGCACTATCCCACTCTTGCCCAGGTTATCTTGAAGCTTACTATGTAGCCCAGGCTTACCTTTCCATTGTGCACTGGCTGCAAATACTTAAACATCTTGAACCTTTGATTTTCTCTGAGTCCTGCTGCTGAAAGCTACCATTTTCCCTTGAATCACAATATCATGCGTCCTACTTTTCTTTTTTTTTTCTCCCCAACTTCTGTTTTCCATTATCCTCCTGACCATCAAACCAATAGCAAAGATCACGCTGTTACAGTTTAACTAGTAGGAGAGAAAATGCACACATGCCTCGATCCTGAAGGGCTTGGAACACATGTGCCTGTAGAACTCAGGAGTATACAGTAAGGAATAGGAGTTAAGACAGAAATTTGTATGAAAGAGAATTTATTAATATGGAAGTACTTTCCATTGGTGCAGGAATTAATGCCTTGTAAAGAGTGCAATGAAACATGTTAAAGTGCAGCTAGACTAGAACTTAGAAGTTTAGAAAAAGCTATGGGTCATATTGCATAATAAAAAGGTCTAAAATCATGGCTCATAATGTAAAAATAATGGCTCAAAAAGTTCACAGAACTCCTCATATTAGAAGAGACATGCTATGTAAAGCAGAAACTACCTTCTAACCATGTTCCACTTAGGAATCCACAGGGATCCATTTATTGGGTAATAAAGGAGGTATTGATGGGAAAGGGAGGTAAATTCATAAAGAAGTATGTAGTGGCTGTCCTCTCTAAGCCAGGGCCAGCAGGAAGGTGGTCTTACAGAATGGAGAACCCCAGCAGAAACAAAGGAGATACCAAAGCAATGGGTACCCAGTGGTAGGCTTTTACTATTGGATACCACATGGTCACAATTATAAGTGTGTCTGGTGGTTTGAAAGAGAAATTCCCTCCAAGGCTCATGAACTCAAATGCTTGGTTGTGAACTGGCTGTATTCTTTGGAAAGGTTACGGAACCTTTAGGAGGTAGAGACTTGCTTGAGGAAGTAAGCAATCAGGCTCAGGATTTGTGCTTTTGTAACCCTTGCCTCTTTCTCTGCTTCTTATATTCAGGCCTCTGCTTCTTGACTATGGCTGCCTCCCACTCCTGCTCCCATGCCTCTCCAACATGATGGATCTTTTCCTCTTTGGAACGGTGAACTAAATAAACACTTGTCTCCTCTAAATTGCCTTTAGTTGTGGTATACTATCACAGCAACAGGAAAGTAATTAATGCAGGGGCCATTCCTGAATAATAACCAGAAAGGCCTGACCCACACTGGTCCATGGAAATGAATAATAGGGTACCTATAGTCAACCATCAAAGATATGCTTGATAGATCCATTCAAGATAGAGAATAAGAGCATTGAGAACATTTATGGTAAGGTCACAATCCCTCATCCAGTTTCAGGAAGCAGAGTCAGTTGTCAATTTCAGATTTCACTGCTTAATAGCTAAGATAGATATCTGAGAAAAAGTAACTTATAACCTCACATCAAGTATAGGCACTTGGTTCTTCCTCAAGGAACCTATAACTAGTAATTATATCTTGGATAAGAGAGACTTTGTGGTCATTTTGACTAGTGTTTAAAAAGTCTAATCTGACAACGATTTCTAGGGACATTCAGTGGGCATCTACGAGAACCCATCAATAATTAGAGAGCTGAACCCTTTCACAGTAAGTTCACAGGTTTGGGAGTTAGTAAGTGACCCTTTACTAGTCCTCAAACATAAAACAATGTGAGTTTGTTGGGTACTTGGTGAACTGTTATGTTTGCTCATTGGCCTTTGAACAAGCAAGTTGCTCTTTCTACTGAATAAGACTGCTCTCAGGACCTTAGAGAAACCCAATGGATCCATGGGTCTTTTTTCCCCACTGAATCATCCACGTCTATCACCAATGTAGTTCTAGAACATGTGGGCAGATCTTAGTGGAAGGTGATGCTCTACTTACAATTAAGTAATTAATAGCCCTATTTACAATTGCTGTGCTACTAACACTGTTAGAGCTGATTAACAGCTCTGGATTCATTAATCTGGAAACTGACCTTTCCAGTTGTTTTCAGGAAGATGATCTGTGTCTTCATTTGGAATGAACATAGTAAGCATTTACTTTTCTGCCCTTTGTTACAATATAGTCCCAAAGAATATAAATGTTTTAAGATTATTTTTCTTCCCTTTCATGTATTGGGAATGAGACCAGGGCCTTGTAGAAGATAAGCAGTCTCTGTCCCCAAGGTACCCCTCCAACCTCTAATTTTTCTTCTTCTGATGAATATTATTGTGATGACACTGGTTAATTATGTTGGATAAGAAAGAAATGAGAAGGGCCTTGGAGACCTTGGTAAAATGCATGTACTTCAAAGAATGGAAGATAACTGTCATGATTATTCAGGGATATAACATATAGTTTTAAAACATATAGTTATTTTCAACATGTTCAGATATTCTTTTGAAAAAAAGAAGAGAATATTGCATTTCACATTTTCCACTTTTGAGGCCTCTGTGGTTTCTGAGAATAGCATATTTCATACTTGGCACAGGCCACAACCCATGCCCCAAGCAACAGAGAAGATGACTAACTTTAATTAAAACTCTGAATAAGAAAAGGTTCTGTAGTATATCTGGAACATATGGCCTTGAAGAACTAATGTTATATATGTATGATGTGAAAAGCTGTCTGAAGGTTTTGGAAAACCCCAGTAGAAAAACTACAATGTGAACTCTTAAGATTCTCAAGCAAGACAGTTTCTTCTACAGGAGAGAGCTGGAGTCCTATCTATTATTGGAAAATTATTCTGGCTGTGTTACTGGGACTTGACAGAGAAAAATATCAGTATCAATTGACCATGCATTTGAAAATTGTCCATGTGGGCTATCTGATATATCAAGTCATAAGGGTGGGCTGAATGAATAACCACTCATTGTGGAATGGAAGGGCTTATCTGTGGGCTTTCAGACAAGCAGAACAAGAAAGCACACCTGGGTGGCAGTTGCCACAGACTGCTATCGTAGCTACTGTGTTACCTGGGATTCTTTCCCTCAGCTCACTCTTGGGGCCAAATGAAGAAACATCTCATCAACTGACCAAAGAGAAGTAGGACAAGACTTTTTCATACACAGGTTGGGTATGTAGCTGTTAGCTGAGAAGGGACTTCTACAACTCTCTAGTCCCATATACTCCCAATCAGTGTCAGGAGGACACAGCTGTCTCTCCTTTTTGCAAAATAAAAAGGCATCATTGCAGGTAAGAATTAAATGGAAATACAGGAAGTTCCCTACCATTCAGATGGAATGTAAATGCCTTTGGAGCTCATAATATTGCCCGTTGGAGATTGTTCATCAAGGAAGAGACATTAAATAGCTAAGTAGATAAAATGACTCAGCCATCTGTTGTCACCCAGCCTGTGTCATCGATGACCAGAGTGTTGGCATAATGGATCCATTACATTAAATCCTTCCCAAGGATGACTCAATGGCACTGGTCCTCACTAACCAGCTGTTGATGCCACCTACATTCAGATGGGTTCATTCCACCTCCAAGCCTTTGTCACTGTTCCACAAAGCAGTCCCCTAGACCCTACCTGACAGACTCACAGACCTTTGCATCTGCGAACAGTGCAAACAATTTCTAATTCTCAGAAATAATTTCATCTCTCAAGGACACCAAACAGCCAGAAAGGGACAAGCTGATTATTTCAGAACTTATTTATCCCAGAAATGGTAGTGATTCATCCTGACTGGGAAAAACACATATTCTGGTGTCAATTTCCTTTTCCTTGTTGCTGGGTTTCTTTCATCCATCAGTACCATCAGAAGGTTTCCTAGAACATCAAGTTATGCCATGTACTTGAAACATTTCAATATGTGTGCAATCCGGTATCAGTGTATTTTTCTGACACTGATTAGCATCCATTTAACTTCAGTGTATACTGACCACATAAAGATGTCCCCAGGAATCATTCTAAAGGAAGATTAGAAACCAGGATGGAAACTTTAGAACACAAATGCAGAAGCATGGGTAGGAAAAGGAAAGGAATTGCAAAGCCAGACAGAAAGATGGACCAGAGATGAGAAATTATTTTGTTAAACAGGTGGAGATGTTAAGCTACTCAGAGAGTTTAGGTAGCAGTATGGTTCACTGGGGAATTCTCACCTAATTTCAACTCTTTTTGAAACAGTATACCTCTCTCTCTCTCTCTCTCTCTCTCTCTCTCTCTCTCTCTCTCTCTCTCTCCTCCCTCCCTCCTCTCCACCTCTCTCTATCTCTATCTATATATATTTAATCCACCATGTTGAATATATCCTTCTCTTGAGAACTTGAGTTAGGGAACAGCAGACAGGAACAGTTAACAGTGGAAAGGGAATGGAGGCTGGAGGCTGCACAGTGAACCAAAGGGTTGAGACAAGGGTAGTAGAAGTGGAGGTTAATTTAAATTCACTCCTATCAATAACAGATGGCTATTTAGTTGTTAGACCAAAGTGAAGCAAGTGTCTTGGAGAGAAGACCAAAAGGAAAGGCAATGTGGTGGCTCAGTGTGAGATACGCTTGGACAGTAGATGAGGAAGTCAGCATAGGGAAAGGGACTTCCTGATGTTGCTCTTTCCCAGCCCAGGGAATATTCTATTTGTTAGAGTAAATAGTCCTCTTCTCTGTGTAACCTGAATGAGATGCTGGGTAATCAGAAGAACATGCCTGAAACAGAAGCTTTCCAGGTAAACCTCATGTTTCCTTTTCTAATTTTTGAGATTATAATATAATTGTATAATCTTCCCTTTCTCTTCCTTCCCTCCAAACCCTCCTGTGTACTTCTCCCTTTCTTCTTGTAAATGTCTCTATACATGTATATATAGAAAATAAGTGTAAATGCAACCTGGTCAGTCTGTATACTGTATAATATTACTTGTATGTATCTGTTTTCAGGACTTGCTCCCAATATAGTGATCCTCTGTCATCCCTGTACCTGCCTAGCCTATCTGTCTACACATCCTGACCAATTTTCTCTATTCAACCTTCACTGGGATGAGGAGACCCACGTGTTCCCCAAGACCTGATTAACACAACCTAAATTACTTTTAATTCTTTCCATTATTAAGGTGATTCTTGTGAACTGATCATTTCCACATTGCCAACTTACCAATAAAAATCTCATGATTAATTATTCTTATTAAATTTCTTATGAGTTATCTTATTTTCATAGGTATGACAATTTATTTTGAACTATCCTTTACTTGTCTAAAACAAGTAGAAATGGACCATAAAAGCTGGTTTTAACTTTAGCAGGTGACTAATAGCTTGTTTTTCTTTGGGATCTTACAATAGAAGATTTTCCCCTCAGCACTGCATTAGTCAAGGTTAAGCCTGAGAATTAGAGCAGTAGTATACAATATTAACATGTTTATTTCAATCACTTTAGACTATTGGCTTGTAAGGGCTTGCTACACAAATCTGAGATTAATACAGCAGGGTATATATCAAGAACAAGCTTGGAATTTTCAGATACAGGCTTTCTATCACCGTTGACAAACTGCTTGAGATAAAAGGCTTAAAGAGTGGTTTGTTTTATCTTACATTTCATGGTCAGTAAACCATACTGCTTTGGACCTGTGGTAAAGCACCTAATAGGGTAGGAGTATGTGGAGGAACAAAGATCTCATGGTGACCAGAAAGCAGAGAAACAGAGAGGCTAATGTTTCAACATCCACTTTAAGGCACAATCCAATGACCCAAATCCCTCGCAGTAGGTCCCACCTTTAAAAATTTCCATCAAATAGTACCATAGCTGATGCCAAAGTTTTAGCACATGGACCACTGGGGACCCATTTTACCATAGCGAAACAGAAGCTGTTGTACATTAGAAGAATATCTACATCAGAGAAACTTCATCTCAATACTTAAGATTGTGATCTAGTTTGTGATCCTTCATCTACCCCAATCATGTAGGAAATATGAATTATAATATTTCTGCAGTCAACTTGCCATATGCTCCAATCAAATAATCTGGGTTCTACTAGGGTTAAAGTGGATACTTAGGGACTATGGCCTAGACAATTTGACACATTAAAAGTTCAACAAAAGCCCCAATGGAAGAAGTCCACTATACAAATACAGAATGGGCTTGTTATGAAAAGCCATAGCAATTAATTTTATTTCTCTAAGTTTCAGTTTTCTCTGGGAAAAGCAAGCAAATTGAATTGGCTAATTTTCTAATTTGATGGATGTTTATCTGTCCAAATGCCAGTCACACAGCATCCTCCCACTTGTATTCATTTCATTAGTAAATACTGTCCCTTTCTCTTTAGAATGCATTGCAGATACTACTATTGCTTACCTGTTTTTTTTTTCTTTGCCCCAATTGGTAAGATATAATTGCCCACCTAAACATACAAAGCCCAGTACCATCCATCCCTTAAGAACATTAATAACCACCTGTAAATACACAGAGCAGAATCTTAACGTAACCTGCCATGGCTTCTCTCCCTCTCCCTCCTCTCTTCCTCCTTTCCATTTCTGTCTCCACCTCTTCCTTCAAACTCTTCTCCCGCCCATCCTTCCTTCTCATCCAGTGACAGGTCTCCTTCTATCCTGTTCCTGTCCTCACCTGTATTTTACAATTTAAATGGGTAGAAGGTTCTGGTGAAGTCACCTGAGTCCTGAGCATGTGACTAGTCAGTTGTCCTTGGGGCAGTGGAATTAGCATCAAAATACAGACAACCCCACGGCAAACCACATTTCCCCCTTTTTGTCCAGTTAAAAGGCCTTTTCACTTATATATAAATTGAGTACAATTATTACTGAAAGACCCCCCCCAGAGCAGGGAGACGCTCACTCAAGTCTTGGGATGATGCGACCCCCCCCCCAAGAACTCATGTGAGACCCTCCTTGCTGTAATAAACATGAGGTTTATCGACAGGAACCAGTACACTGGGGTCGACACTCATATCCCATGCAGGGGCAGTGGAGTTCCACCCCGAGAGGCTGAGAGAAAGGGTATTTAAAGGGAGAAACCACAACCCAAGGGGGCAGGGGTGGTGTCATTGGAAAATCACAAGAAGCTTCTTGTCTCTCAAGATTGCTTAACTTTGTTTTCCCTTTAGTTCCTAAGAGAAGCTTCCCGCTTCTCAAGGTTGTTCTCTTAAGATTCTAACTTAACTTTATGGTCAGTTAGTTCCTGGGAGAAGCTTCGTATTATCTTTACTAGGTCTGGAATCGCATATGTAAGGGCCTTATCTTAAGTCCTTGTATCTAGTTCCTGGGAGAGCAGGCTCAAGAAATGTGACCTTTTACTTACTCACAGGTAGAGGGCAGGGTCTGGAATTTGAGGTATTTAGGGCCTCTTAGGGGTGAGGTTGGATTTTTAAACTTCTGACTTTTTGGCTGTATTTTTTATTCTTTCATTGTCTCCATATCCTAAATATTATCTTGAAAGTATTCTCACAAAGTCAGAGCCATGAATTTGCTATTTGGCCCTTAACTCACATGTGTAATCAACTCAGAAGTTGGCAATGACATCAATAGAAGGACTGGCTCTGAACCTTGTACTTTTAAACTTTATTGACAAATAAATTCTATACCAAAGCAAAGATAGGATTTTTAGCTTAGTTATGAAATGAGATTATGACTGTACAAATCAATCTAGCTAATTCCTCCCTGTTAAATTACAACCAATTTTAAATTCTCATAAAAACAACTTTAGAATAACTACTTTCAGTCCCCCAAAAGTCCAGGGAATTGGGGCAATGATTCCTCCACAACTTCTTCAAGCTGTACATGGGCGTTGAGATATCCTTGGGGGGTAGGCGGTAGGAAGAATGAAGCAAATGCTGTAGCTGATGTGTCCTGACTGAATCCAGCTGAAAGTCCTTGAGACCAGGAATCCAAGCAGGCACATTCTGCAAAATACAACTCTCAAGACAAAAGTTTAGAATCGAAATTTCTTGTTTGATTCTCCTGAATCAATTTTTTCAGATGGTCTACCTCTATCAAATCTGATCAGTATGACTCTGTGAAGTTTCCAGAACCTAATCACACTTTTTAAAAACACAAAGACAAAATCTTTCTCCCAAAATACTGTGTTCCTTAGTCTGTAACCAGAAAAGCTTGTATCTTGCACTCTCTCCCAGAGTAATGATATAACCATAAAACTCAAAGTCATACCCATTATGAAAATTAAACAATTTTAAAAAAAGGAAATAAGCTAAACAATGAGCCTGATAGGCTTTTGTACTCTGTGATATCAGGAAATTAACCCACAATTCCTGTGGAGCCCATGTTAAGAGAATCTGAGCTTCCTGTTGTGGTAGATATCAAAAATAACCACAAACCCTCACTAGCCGGCATCAATGAGCCATATGGCCTTTAGTGAGGTAATTCATAAAACAAACTAAACACCTATCAATTTTAGTACCAATATGCAACATATCAAACCAAGACTTTAGCCCAGAATATATCCATTTGTTAAGCTCTCAGATTTTATTTAACCTTAATACCTTCTATAATAAATGTCTGCATTCACTCAGCCTGATGTTACAGACATTCATAACAACTCTCTACTAGGAGTCAGTGACTAATTTTTCCCTAAGTTCTGAACCATGGATGAAAATCCCCACATGATTCGAGTAATCTCTGTACTCTCCTTAAAACAAACTTAAACACCTTCTATCAATTGTAATACCAATAAGCAACTTATCAAACCAAGACTTTAGCCCAAAATATATCAATGTGTCAAGCTCTCTACCTGGAGCCACAGATTTTTCTTTAACCTTAATAACTTGTAAATACCTTCTATCAATTCCAATATCAATAAGCAACTTAAAAATCAGGACTTTCGCCCAAAATATATTCATCTGTTAAGCTCTCTACCTGGAGCCACAGATTTTTATTTAACCTTAATAACTTCTATAATATATGTTTGCATTCACTCTGCCTGGAGTTACAGACATTTATCACAACTCTCTACTTGGAGTTAGTGACTAATTTTTCCCTATCTAAGTTCTGAACTGTGGGTGAAAATCCCCACATGATTCAGGTAATCTCTTTACTCTCTTCTTTCTAAAACAAACTTAATCACCTTTTAATAATAACTGTCATTAAGAAGTAGCTTGTCTAACTAGGATTTCAACCCAAAATTCCCATGGAGCCCACGTTAGAAGAAATATGAGTATCTTGAAAGACTTTCTAAACAACTTTCTTTAAAAAGCAGCTTTTAATCTCTAACTCTCTGATCTGCCATTACTATCACACAGCAGGGGACCTCCAGCCTGCCAGCCCAGGCTACTTGCCTATTTCTTTGTTTAAATTCCCCACACTGGTGATATCACCTGACTTAACATGGTGCTGGCCTCCTCTTAAAAAATAAAAACTTTCTCTCAACTCTTAGGATTACTAGTGGATTCTTGCCCACAGGTTGGTTTGCCATCTATTGTTGTAAAAAAATATAAAAAAATAGAAAAAAGTGGGGTTGTCTTTTATCCCTGCTAGGTCCAGCACCTTGGTGCCCCAAGATATCTGCTGAATATCTTAATTCTCAGTCAGCAAAGCGTCTCACCTGCTCTGCTCCATCCGCTATCACACTGCCGAAGGCCTCTCTCTGAGCCTGGCAGCAATCTCTCTACCTATCTCGTTCCCAAGAGGTTTCCATGCCAGAAACACACATCCCAACTCCGTGGTGGCCCAGACCAGCTGCCCCACACTTTGTTACACTTAAATCCACACATGAAAGACCACACAACACAATAACCTTTGACCCAATTGATAAGATATAATTCCCCACCTAAACATACAAAGCCCAGTATCATCCATCCCTTAAGAACATTAATAACAACCTGTAAATACACAGAGTGGAATCTTAATGTCACCTGCCATGGCTTTTCTTCCTCTCCTTCCTGCTTACCTGGTTTTATTATCCGGCTGCAAGGACAGATCTTGACTCACGATAGTCCTGGCTGTTCTGTGTCTCCTTCAGTGTCTAGTGCAAGCTAATCTTCATGTTTCAGCTAGTGATGGCTTTCTATAACTGACCAAGGTTCTCTTATTATGAAAGGTAAAATTCCAGTTCTTTTTTTTAAAAATTAATTGTGCATTCATGTATGACCTAAGCTATGTCCTTCACCCCTGTCTTTTGGCATCACCGGCTTCCTCCTGTTTGTCCATTACTAAAGCATACTCTCCTATACAGGGCTTTTACATAAGGAATTTTGTCTGTCAAATATATAAAACAATTATTTTAGGGTTAATGAGATGGCTCTTTGTGCAAAGATGCTTGCTGCCAAGACTGATTCCTGGGAGTGACACTGCTGGAGGAGAGAATGGATTTCTTCAAGTCGGTTTCTATCATGTTGCACATGCTACAGCTCAGCCACCCCCACCTCACACAGACAAACCAACAATCAGTAAAGGTAACGTTAAAGAGAAGACATAAAGGGGCTCCATTTCCTGGCCGCCGTCACCTCACAGTTCAGCTATCACCTTTTCATGGGAGCGTTTTTGCTCCACCCACTTGCAGTTTGTTATGATACGATCTCTTCTTTCCCTGCTCTCTTTCTCTTGGCCTCCCGCAGTTCCTTACACAACAACCACATACCTACTATTTGTGTCCATTGGACAATAGAGCCTTGGACTTCTATGGTTACTGTAGTGCTTGAAGCAGTAGCTGGGATGCAACTGGAATTCAAAACTGTTTGTTGAATGGAGGAAGGTAAAGAATGTCTACTGTTTGGAGAGTCAAAATGAAAACAAAAACAAAACCCCTCAACCTTCAGTACCCCTCCCCTCTTTGAGTATTATACGATGCTTTTGTGTTGAGGGGGAAAATTCTATATCAAATTTGGCAAGGAATTCTGTCTGCTTTTCTCTTTCTTGAATGGAATTGTGCTGTCATGTGTCCCATGGCCTTTCATTGAATGGGTGTTTCTATGGTTACCATGTTATTTCTAGTCAGAATCCTGTTGAGGAGAAACCTGAATTTGGTATCTCAGGAAGTCAAGATTCCCTTGACATCCTATAAAGATACCAATGAATTTCCACAAATCAGTTTCCTGCATTATTCAGTAAATTAGTTAGGGAGATGGATTGGAAGACATCTTTGGGGTTCAACTCTAGAGTTCTGAAAAATGCACCACAGGAAATAAATAAAAGGAGTTACCACTGTGTTTGTGTGGCAGTGATGGTCCCAGTGAAAGCAATACAATAATTCTTTGCCTCCCACTAAGGGGTCCTGACATCCTAAGTGTCACCGCGCCCCCATCGTTGTATCTAATCATGCTGTAAACTCCGTATGCTGTTTGTTCTCTCTCTTTTATTCTGGGAAGCAGAAATACAATTTCAGATGAATATACTTCTCTAGCCTAATTTGTTAGCTCACCCCAGAAATCAACTGAACTATGCCTAATGATTGCATTCAGTGAGAACATCAGGGGCTGGCTGTGCTGTTGCTCGGAGCAGCTAGCCACGGAACTTAGAAACATGCTGTACTTCCTGTGCTCAAACTCTACATGCCTAGAGAATCACTAAGGGGACAGAATGTTGTTCCCACTTCAGTCTCATTTTCCTTTGGTGTTCCCTATTTGATCCTGTCTGGTTTTTATTTTATTTGTCTCTAAGCTTGCTTCTATTACTTATAATCTGCCCTGGGGCAAACCATATACAGCTGTATCCTTATTGAATTATGAAAACGCAGAAGCATTTCTGCAACTCTGCAGGCATTGCTATAAAGTCTTTAGAATAAGGAAGATTGCAGAATGCAAATTAATTTGCATGTGTATAATACAAAGAAGAGAAAAATTTCATGCACTACTCCTCCCTTATAAGGAACTCCAAACCAGGGTCAACATAATCTGAAAAATACTACTTAACTTTTGGTATAGTCTTTCCAAAATACAGAACAGGGAATTACATTTTAGGTCCTACAGCAATATATACATCCCATGTGCCCTATAGTCTCTGTTTTCTGGCTTCCCTCGTAGGCTAACTCTGCTGGCCCAAATGTCTTTTTAGCAAACAGTAGCCTTGGAATAACTAAATTTCTATTCACTTATACACCTGTTGTTGTTAAAATATAAAAAATAAAAAAGTATGGTTGTCTTTTATCCCCACTAAGTCAACACCGCAGTACCCCAAGATATCTGCCAGACATCTTGCCAGAAGCACACATTCCAACTCTGTGGCAGCCCAGCCCAGCTGCCCCACACTCCATTACACTTAAATCTCTACATGAAAGAACACACAACATAATAACCGTTAGCCCAATTGATAAGATATAATTGCCCACCTAAACATACCAAACCCAATACACAGCCATCCCTTAAGAACATTAATAACAATCTGTAAATACACAGAGCAGAATCTTAACGTCACTTGCCATATTCTCCTGCCACGGCTTCTCTCCCTGTCAGTCCCGTCTCCTCCTCCTTTCCGTTCTAGTCTCCTCCTCTTCCTTCAAACTTCTCTCCGGCCCATCCTTCCTTCTCCTCCAATGACAGGCCTCCTTCTATCCTGTACCTGCCCCTCACCTGTATTTTACAAATTCAATGGGGAGAAGGTTCTGGTGAAGTCCCCTGAGTCCTGAGTACATGACTAGGTAGCTGTCCTTGAGGCAGCGGAATTAGCATCAAAATACAGATAACTCCAGGGCGAACCACAACATACACCCAACATTTATTGAGCACATATTATGTGCCGTGTATTCCTCTGCTAGGAATGATTACTGGTCTCTAAGTTTAAGGGAAATGAACATGTAATTCAATACTCCAAAGCAACAGAAAAGATGATATAACAACCACATCATCAGACAAGATGTTGTCAGTTCCCTGAAACAAATAACAGCATGGACATGGAATCATTGCTGATCTCTCTGGATAACTTTATCCCTCATTTCGTTGGTGAATAGCCTCATTGATTCCTCATCATTAAAGTTTCCCCTACACTACCTTCCCAAATTCAAAATAACCTAAAGCGAGACTCCAACCTGACTTAAAATCTCCTTTCTTGCAGATGTATTTTGTAAGTAAACTGCTCTGTGTGTCTGGCACAGCTCATTACCTTCCTGACTAAGAGCTATGCTGTTTTCTAAGTCTATCTTTGCACTAAGTATCTGCTACTTCACAAATAATACATAAAAATTGGTGGTGACTGCTTGACTGATCATGGTCTACCCACTGGGTTCTGAAACATATCTTCCATTTTTGTTTCCTAGGAAAATGGCAAATACTTCACAGGATAATTGAAAAAGTTAGTTTGGCAGTTTTTAGCAAAGTTTTTTTTTTTTTTTTTTTTTTAAAGATTGAATAAGCGTGGATAGAATCAATGCTTAGGTAAAGGGGTTTCTGGGTTTGTGTAGAGAGAAAAATACAACATCTCATGTAGGTCAAAAGACAGTGCAGCTGTTTGGATCCTTATTCAGTTGAACATGGATGAAAAGGAATCTTTGCTAATAAAATAAACAAGAGTCCCATAGTCAGCTCTGAGACAGGTCTCTTTCTGAATGAGCCTAAGGAGGCACAGTTGTGAATACTTGCAGCCAGAAAATGGCCCCAATACCTATAGGAAGCTCCCTTAATTTATTTCTCTGATACCAAAATGGGAGTGTTAGGATACTACAGGGCTCGTGGCTGAGTCCCTTCGGCTTGGAGTTCTGATGACGGAAGCTGTCTCAAGATCTCACAGGGTAGGCTGAACAAGGCTCAGTGTGTGCTCTGATCGTTTCCTGGAACTTCCTGTTGGCTGTGCTATTGTATTTACTGCACTATGTGTGCTTGACTGTTGATTAGAATGCTATGTAAGGCTAACCATGGATCCTGAAATGCTAGACACTAGCATAATAAGATTCTAGCATAACATAAACACACTTTAGATTGGGATAGATTTATTATGATTTGTGTGTGTTTGTGTATGTTTGTGTGTGTGTGTGTGTGTGTGTGTGTGTGTTTTGCCTTCATGTATGTCTGTGCATCACTTCCATGCCTGGGGCTCACAGAGTCTAGAAGAAGGCATTGAATTCCCTAGAACTGGAGTTTCAGGTGAAAGTGAGTAACTATATGGCTGTTGGGAGTCAAACTCAGGTCCTCCAGTTAACAGTCAGGGCTCTCAACTGCTCAGCTCTCTTCAGGTTCAACAGGCTTAAGATAAGCTGTATAAGTCATGTTCGAGATGGCGTGCAAAACTAACACCAGTGAAGCTCTTTAGTCTTTGCGTTCAGTTATACCTATGCAGTGGAAACAAAACCAAAACCCAACAAAAAATCTCTTGAACTAATTTTCATGTCTCAGTAATTCTAACTACCTGCTAATTTAACTTTCAGGTTTTGGGGCCTACCCAAAAGCCAAAATAAGTTAAATATGGCAAATTTGTATAGTATCATAAATTCCTGGTTTATTATCATCAAGTATTTGTAATGTGATTAATTTTTTAAAATGGTGCCTGCAGTTGATCCGTACAAATAACAGCACACTGGCCAGTGTTTCTTTTCCAGATCCGCTATGTCCATGGCCTGGAGCACAATTCAGGATTCCCAGGACACCTGAAATGTAATTTAATCTTATTGTGTCCTCCCAGAAAAGTCGTGGGCTTATTTATTTATTACTGAGCATGAGACCTGACCCTGAGCCTACCAGGCTGATGAAAGTGTAAGGTTCCTTTCCATGCGGGAGGTCTGCTCAGGATTCTTACCCAAGTTCAATAACAAAACACCCTACCCAAATTCTAGTTTAGAACCTATTGTCCTGGACGCTGGGAACTCTGGAGTGGACTAGAGGTTGGGAATCTTGTGAGGCTTCAATAGTAGAAACTGGAGCACAGTTTCCTACTCTTTGTTGCTCATGCTGTTTTGGCTAAATGGTCTGGCTGTAAGGTTATCCATCCCACGTAAAATGAAGAGTAGCAAAGCCAGGAGCAAAACAAACTCTATCTCTCACTGGTTCCCAGTGTAAGAGGAGACGTCTGCAACAGTTTTGTCTTGACCACTTACGATTTTAGAAAACTACTAGTTTGGCTGTTAGCGCAGTACAGTTCTGCTCAGGCCATGGGACTTGGAGAACTCTAAAGAAATTTGAGGAGGAATCACATGACCTGATGTGTTTTCTTTGTGTAGTCTGCCCTAAAGCTGAGCCTTGACTGTGGGCCTCTGGCACATGGGGCCTTGCTAGGCATTTCCCTGTGAGAATGAAATAGGGCTTCAGACTTGACTCTCCCAATGACAATTCTAAATTAATTGATTGACTGTCTTTATTATTTCTATTGATATGAAAGATTTCTTTTTAAAGGTTTGTTTTATTTTAGTTTTAACAGAGAAGATTGCCAAAGGATTTGAGATTTTAAAGTGATTCAAAATTGGTTTTTAGAAACACCTGAGAGTTGTATAAATTTTAAGGCAAAAGTCTCTTTTTGTTCTGAACATCTTACAGTTATTAAAGCACTGATCTCTATTAAATATGAAAATTGACAAACTGACAAAGATTAGAAACAGCTTGAGACAAAATTGGGAGCAGTTTTGCTCAGGGGATGATAGCAACAAGATACAGGCAGTGGCTGGCAACCTGTGGGGCTACATGACTGTCAGCAGAAATGCAGGGGACAGGGCAATGGTGACCAGAGTAAGCTCCGAAGTCAGGGACTCTATGAACTCCTCATAAACCAAGGTGACCTGGCAAGAAAATTTTTGACCTGCTGGAAATGTGGGGACACTAGAAAGAATGTGTAAAAGGTGGGAATGTTCGACTTTTAAATGTAAAGTATACCATTTGCCATTGGCCCATAAATTGAAATATGCTTGTTGCAAATTTAAATTGTAGATGAACTAAGTGTGTTAGCACTTCTCAGTCAAAAACTCTGCCTGCTCTCAAGCAGGGCCCTTACAGGCCAGGCAGTCAAAGCTTTCTTTTGGATGGGGTTTTTCAGAGAGAGAGAGAGAGAGAGAGAGAGAGAGAGAGAGAGAGAGAGAGAGAGAGAGAGAGAGAGAGAGAGAGGCAGAGAGAGAGAGAGACAGAGACAGAGACACAGACACAGACAGACAGACAGACAGACAGACAGACAGACAGACAGAGAGACAGACTCTCTTAGTGTCTCCTCTTTGGAGGTTTGGAAATAACTGTTTCCATGGCTGCTCAAGAAATCATCCTGTAATGACCTTCCGTAGAAGCGGGGACTCTGTTCCTGTGGCCAACCAATTATACCACAGGCCAGACAGTACAACTCATATTGGCTCTGGTGAGGATTCCAGCAAGCAGCACGATAAATCTTTATGATGAGTCCTGACTGCTGGACAGAAGGGAAAGAGACCCCTAACCCTACCCCAATTTTCTTTTTCATTAGCCTCCTGATACTATCTCCTGAATAATATTAAAAGTAAGCAGCCAATAAATATTGCACAAGCTCCCAATACTAAAAGCTGATAAAGTTTATTGTACTTATAAAATAAATAGAAGGAAATGCTTTCACTTTCCTTTTTACAGGTCCGTGGGGAGATCCTAGGTATAATTTATTGCTTCAATTTTAAAAATGTAGTCTCCCTTAACGGATGCCTTCCACCTCCCCTTGGTGTCTTATGTCTCAAGCAAAAGCACATATATATGCCCCCTTAGACACTGTCAAGACTTTTGCTTCAGAGCCCAATTTTCATTGTAATTCTTTAATGAGATCTTTAAAAATAATTCTCTCATAAGTTCCCATTGCCACCTCTATTTCTTTTCCTATTGTTCCAGTCGTCCTTCAGTTAGCATAGCAACCACTATTTCAGTGTATCTAAGCTTCCTCCTAGTCTGTTTTTGTTCTGTAGTACTTGTCAACACAGCTATTCCTTTATAAACATATCAGACGGACATAGGGCTGCAGCTGAACATGTAAAGTTCCTTCTAGTAATGCACTTACAGACTCTGTCATTATTGAACGTTGAGGTTTCTTCTGAGTGCTTGATGAATAGGATATGAATGTCAATTACTCCCTAAATGCAGAGATGGGAAGGGGAGGCTAAGGTAACTTCTGGGTCTATATAGAAAATCATTTTTATTATCTTATACTGCTTCTAGGTCCTGGAAACTAAGTCTTTGTTGAACATAAAAATGGCAAAGAACTGTGGCATCATCTGGTGTGATATCTATTTCATTTACACCACTCATGGTTCTGCTCTTTTTTGTGGTATGATATTTTGAAAGCAAGTTTGGACTTGAAGTAACTGACACCTTATATTTTTGGAATTAATGTAAACACTTCCTTCAATTAATGCATTCTGACCATAAGATAAGCCAGAGGCAGGAGTAGCATGTTTGTTCCAGGATGAGATGGGACAGTAGTGTTGAGTTCCTTCATCATCAGACTGGCAGATTTAAAAAGGAACACCATCCAGGAATCCCATTTAGAGATTATAAAAGGTAAGCCTTGCCAAGAGAGACATAAAGTGCAGACACATCATTAATGAGGCTTGCTACAAGAAGTTTATTATACTCATACATATTAGGGCATATTTCAAAATGATGCATACTGTTTTAGACCAGTAAGAAGCATCTTATTAATTATTATTTTAAATAACAATACCAGATATTTATTAGGGACAGGTATTCAAATACATTAAAGTATTATTTACCCTTGAAGTTTTATGATAAAACTGAAGGACAAAGTATTTGTGTCAAGTTAGAGATGAGAGAACTAATATTCCAACAGGTAAAATAATGGGCACAAGTGGGGGGCTAAACTTGTGCCCTCTGTAGTTTATGCTAGTGCTGTAACCAAATATAATTTTGAGAGATCTGAGTTAGTGAGATTCCTGAGGTTTGCACTCTGGTCTGTAAAAGATCTGAGTCACTATGCGGTCATGTCTAAGATTTTTTTAAAAAGAGATATATGGACACTTCAAAGTGTTTGCTTTTTCATCTTTTGATTTTGTTACTGTAAAAGAAAACTACATAACACCCAGCCACATTTGATCTTTCATTAAAAAGGCGCCACAGGGGCTAGGAACACACTTTACTGACTAATGTGCTTTCCGTGCAAGTGGATCTGGGTTCAGATCTCTAGCACTTACATAAAAAGGGGGTGTAAGATCACATATTTGTAATCCCAGTTCCAGAGAAGTAGAGACAAGAGGACCTCTGGAGCTCCTTGGTTGAGCAGTCTTGTCGAACTGTTGAACTCTAGGTCCAAGGGAAACCCTGTTTTTGTTTTTAAAATAAGGTGGAGAATGATAGAATAAGGCATTTGATGTTAACATCTGGCTTCCACACACAAGCACATACATGCACGTGCACCTCCCACACATCTGCACAAGCACAAATGTATGCATATACCACACCCATACAAGTTAAAGAGGTATTATACAACTGAGATGAAATTAATAGGAAACATTCATGATTAAATATTGAAAATTTATATTTCTAAAACACACATTTTCTCCTATAGCTTTGGAGGTGAAAAAAAACCCTTTACAATCTGCATCAAAGTATTTCACTCCCTGCTTAATTTTATTTTTATAGGTTGTCCTAAATTTACTTGAAAAAAAAATACTCTATGAGCTATATTGGTCTTAAGAGGTTTATGAGGAGTAGAAAAAGCAACAATTTTTGATACATTACTAAACTTCTAACTAGGCATTCAAAGATATTTCTATTTTCCCCATACATTATTAGTCAGATTGGTCTCTAGGCCAATTTTCTGTGTTTTCTTTCATTTGAAATGTCTTTCTGCTAATCCCTAATGTTTGTACTAGTCCAGATTCTCCTGAGGAGAACAAACAGACATAGACAAACAAAAGATTTATTAGAGAAGTTGCTTTTGGTTAATTATGGAAGCTAAGAATGTTCGCCCAAAAGTTTCATCTGCAGCACAGAGGCCACAGAATGGGAGTAAAATGGCTAGAACCTCAGAACAAGGCACGTGGATGATGCCACTCTCACACCAAGACCTGGGGTGTGAAGATCTGGGAGAGCCTAAGTCTTTGCTTTTGGAAACACTCTCACAGACACATCCACTGTAGAGGTGTAGTGAGATTCCTGAGGTGTAGAGGACAGATGCTGTATCTGTCCTCTAGGCATTCCTTAATGCAGTTAAATGGATACCTAAAAGGAAACACCACCTTGTCTCTACTTCATATGTTTTGTACCATTTTCTGTATACAGAACCATCCTGTTCTATTGGCTACTAGCTACTCTTATCAGTAATAAATATCTTTATGTAAGTTCCCTTCTTATAGAAGTGGGTGACTAGTTTCATTCACGTATGCCATCATGCTGAGACAGACTTAGTTCCAAAGCCAGATTTTGAATCTAGACTTTAAAGAACAGATTTAGATATACAGAGAAATTAGTAAAGATAGAACTGAGAATTCCCATATAGAATGTACTTGTCTCTGGTATTGGTGTTTTGTGCCATTGGTATCATGCACATGTGCCCTAATCAACTAACATTGATATATTAGCCAAAATCTGCCTTTATTCAGCTTTTCTTAAATTTTACCAAGTGTCTTTTGTTGTCCCATGATCTCCTCCATTAACATCACGTCAATCTTCATGACTCCCTAAACTCCTGCTGACAGTGGCAGTTTCTCTGATATCCCTTGGGTCTGGTCACCTTGACAGGAATGAGAATAGAACAAGTGTTTGAAAGGATTCTTCACTGCTGGAATTTTAGGTTTTCTTGGTTAGACAGAGTTCATGACTCTTTAATAGAAAAATGCAGTGCTGCAAAACATCATTTTGATCACACCATACCCAAGGTATCCATAGACCATGATCAATCTTTGTTGATCACCACCTTCCCCAGAGGAATGTTTTTAGGTGTGTCTGTCACCAGGTCCCTCCCCTACTTCCAGTCTAGCCTGTGCTATTTGGAAGGAAGTAACCAGTACTCACATCTAGATAGCAAGAACTTATAGTCCACCTCCTTTGGGATAGAGGAGCAGAATAAATGCATACATTCTTCTGTAAATGTTAGCTTACTTGCTACCATGTATTATTTATTCAAATGTTTGTTTTCATTAGTGTAGAATTATAGATATTTTGCTTGATATAGTTCCAAACTACCTTAGTTTAGTCTTCTGATTGCTCTGCCCTTGGCTGTTGGTTATTTGTTTTTGTTATTGAGTCTTTTTGAAATGCCTTATTAATAAAGGTATTATTTTATTTAATGGGTTTTACTGGCTTTTAAAAATTCACTTTCTTGACCCCAAAAATTCTACCAGAGAACTCCAAAACCTGATAAACAACTTCAGCAAAGTAGCTGGGTATAAAATTAACTCAAACAAATCAGTAGCCTTCCTCTACTCAAAGGATAAACAGGTTGAGAAAGAAATTAGGGAAATGATACCCTTCTCATTAGTCACAAATAATATAAAATACCTCAGTGTGACTCTAACCAAGCAAGTGAAAGATCTGTATGACAAGAACTTCAAGTCTCTGAAGAAAGAAATGGAAGATCTCAGAAGATGGAGAGATCTCCCATGCTCATGGTTTGGCAGGATTAATATTGTAAAAGTGGCCATCTTGCCAAAAGCAATCTACAGATTCAATGCAATCACCATCAAAATTCCAACTCAATTCTTCATAGAGTTAGAAAAAGCAATCTGCAAATTCATTTGGAATAACAAAAAACAAACAAACAAACAAACAAAAAAACCCAGGATAGTGAAAACTATCCTCAACAATAAAAGAACTTCTTGGGGGAATCATCGTCCCTCACCCCAAGCTGTATTACAGAGCAATAGTGATAAAAAAAAAACAAAACAAAACAAAAAACAAAATTGTATGGTATTGGTACAGAGTCAGGCAGGTAGATCAATGGAATAGAATTGGAGACCAGGAAATGAACCCACACACCTATGGTCACTTGATCTTTGACAAAGGAGCTAAAACCATCCAATGGAAAAAAGACAGCATGTTTAACAAATGGTGCTGGTTCCACTGGAGGTCAGCGTGTAGAAGAATGCAAATTGATCCATTCTTATTGCCGTGTACAAACCCGAAGTCCAAGTGGGTCAAGGACCTCCACATAAAACCAGATACACTCAAACTAATAGAAGAAAAAGTGAAGAAGAGCCTTGAACACATGGGCACAGGGAAAATTTCCTGAACAGAACACCAGTGGCCTTTTCTCCAAATAGCCCTTGTGTTTGGTATTAGAAAATGGTGCTAGTGGCTGATGTAGGTGTGACTCCCACTGCTACCAGGATGCTGTTGCTTCTAGACTCAGTTTGATGACATAGCAAAGAAATGTGTATATTCATAAGTATGAACTTATCAGTAAATGCTTCTATACTGAGAAGATCTATGTCTTTATTAAGCTGCACAGAGCTCATACCAATGTCTACAATTCTGATCTATTACTCTGTGAATCAATCTTGCTTCCTTCTTCTGTGTATCTGTAAACTCGCACTCCAATACTAAAACACCTGCTTCCTACCGACTGCCATCTGCTATATGTACAATGTTTTCTGAATTGCTAATCCAAACAGCAGAGAACACAGGACTTCTGTGTGGTTCCTTTTACATTTAGTCAGAGAGGCCCCACTCCAATTACCTTTCAATGCTCATAGAACTAAACTTCCAAAAAAAAATAACTATTTTCATAATATATAAAAATTTATATAGCCAGAGGGTAACATGGTATTTCAATACATACATACATACATACATACATACATACATACATACATACATACATTCTGCCATGTTTTACTAGATTAAACCCACCTATCTTCTCAGTCATTCACCAATTTTTTATGGTGAAGTTTTTCAAAACCCCTTCTACTTACTTTTTCAAATGTACTATACATTATTGTTGTCTCTGCTCTGTACACTGCTTTTCCCTCAACTCTTCGGTAAGATCCTTACATACCTGTAATGCAGACCTTGCTCTTGTCCTAGTCAGCCTTCCTTTATGGGATACTCTGACTTTCCAAATAGTTTTAAAACTTTCAAAATATCTAGTCTCTATGTTATAAAGTTACATAGGTTTTGGGGAAATATACAATGTTTGGCATACAGGACAAAAATGTTTAATTGCTGTAAACATCTTCTTCGCCTTATCTAGTCAATCTTTCCTCCTTCCCTCAAACTCCTACTAACCAAACATGCTTTTAGTGACTACCCCTCAGTGATGTAGGTAGAACGGTGACGTGTGCAATGTTCTCTAACTGGCTGTTCTCATTTTGCCACATGAAGCTTGCGCTCACAGATCTTCTGGTATCTTCATACATTCTTGCTTTTACCATTGCCTAATCCACTGCATAACAATACTGTATTTTTCTTATTCGTTAACTCTTAACAAGTGTTCTTTGGAATTTAGGAATAAAGTTTCTATAAACAGCTGCGTGACTATAAGCTTTCAAGTCAGTTAGGTAAAGATTTAGGAACACAGTTGCTGGATCTCACAGTAGGAGTTACTTTGTGGAAAAAAAAAAAAGATCAGGTAATATTCCAAAGAGGGCTGGACCACAGACTTCTTGTTCTATATCCTTGCAAGTGTTGTGTTGTGTTTGGATTTTTCTCCATTCAAATAAGCAAATTAAGGTGTCTCATTACTGTTTCAATTTATAGTTCTCACATGATGTATGATGCTGTGCCTCTTTTCATATGTATATTTTCCATCTCTGCCATTATTGAAGAAATGTCTGTATCTTTTGTGAATTTCAGTTGTTTTCTTATTGGCATGTATTACAATTCGTATTTATATTTTGAATATCAAGCCTATAACATTTGTGTACTTTATGAGTATACATCCAAGTCTGTCACTTTTAAGACTAATTCTCTTAGTAATGTCTTTTATAAAGCAGATTTAAATTTTAATAAAATCCTGTTATTCTTTTCTTTAAGAAACCTTTCATTCGTTTTATTTAGAGTGTATGTATGTGTGTGTTTTTGTGTGTGTGCACATGGACACATATGGCACAGCATATTTGTGGAAGTCATAGGACAACTTCTAACAGTCATTTTTCTTCTTCTATCATCTAAGTACCAGGGCATGAATTCAGGTTTTCAGGCTCACTGGCAAGGACCTGTACTCACTAACCACTCATCAGTCTGTGTTTTCTTTAATGACTCTTTACTATTGTACTTTATCTGAAAGTTATTTATTATGCTCAACGTCTCTTAGAGCTTTTTCTCATATTTTCCAGAAATTCTCGATCTGTGTATTTTATATTGAATTTATATTCCATGCTGATTATTTTCTGAAAAATTGCATGTTTTGGTAATGCTTATGCAAATAGATATCCAATATTGAAATGAAAAGACTATAAACTACTTGTTTGGCATTGAAGTGACTTTGTGCTTCTATCAGAGATCAATTGACTGTTTGCCAAGGTAGTTAGGCTTTCTTTATCTGGACTCTCCTATTTCACTGATCTATGTCCTTAGCAATTCCCAGCATTTGATCATTATATCTTTATGTTGCATCTGGAGATTAGATACTATTGACCTTCTAACCTACTTCTTTTTCAACATTATATTGGATAGGCAGTCTTTGCTCTTTCAAATGCAATGCTTTTAATATGTCTCCCCAAAGTTGTATGTTGGAACCTTAGTTCCAATGCAACTGTTAGAAGACCAGGCATAACAGTTGGTAATAAGTCATAGAGTCGACTACTGTAAATGTATTAATACCATTAGAAACCAACTCCAGGGAGTTTGCTCTCTTATGTCCTTGTCCTTCTATCTACTACATGTGATAGTGAGGTAAGAGACTCCTCACCAGTTTCTGGTGCCTCTGCCTTAAACCAAGAAAACAAATTCCTTAATCATTATAAACAATATAGTCTCACATAGCCTCTTATGCCAACACAAAGTGGGCTAAGTCTCTATATCCATGGACTGTATGTTCATGGATAGCTACAATTTACATGCAGATAATTTAATTTGGATTGTGTTGAATGGATGCATGAACAGGGAAGAATTTATAGCTTAACAATATTGTCTTTTAATCTGTAAACATTCAGTCTCCTTCCTACATGTAAGTCTCCTTTGGTTTATTTCGTTTGGTTTCTTTCACTGGAATCCTATAGTTTTCTATACGTGGATATGCAATTGCAATCCTCTCTCTCTCTCTCTCTCTCTCTCTCTCTCTCTCTCTCTCTCTCTCTCTCTCTGTGTGTGTGTGTGTGTGTGTGTGTGTATTGACATGTTTGCAGGGACAAATGCGTGTGTATGTATATAATGAATGAAGGTTGAAGCTGGGTCTTTTCATCCTATCATAGTTCAGCAAGTCTGACAGCTAGCTTGTTCTAGGAGATCCCATCTCCATCTCTCCTGCTTGCCCTGGGATTACAGTCACTACCATCTGGCATTCATACGGGCACTAGGAGTCTGAAATCTGATCTTCCCACTTGCATAACAAGTACTTTACCTGATGAGCCACCTGCCACCACCATATTGCAACAGTTTTTGGTTGTTGCTAATTTTAGACTACAATTGTCTGTTGATAGCTTCTGTTCATTTTTATTTACTTTCATTTTTTTCCCTTTTTATTAGATAATTCTTCTTTGACTTACGTGTCACTTAGAGGTAGTGTCGAACCTATGTTTTGGGATTTTCAACCATCTTTCTGTTATTGATTTCTATGTTGATGCAGTTTAAGTCAGACAGCATCCTGTATGATCACTATTGTTTTAAACATGTCAGGATGTGTCTTGAGTGCCAGAGCATGGTGGGTCATAATGAGTTTCCCATGAGACCTTGAGAACAATGTTTATTCTGCGGCTGGATAAGGACTTCCATAAATGTCAGTGAGCTCAAGTTGACTGATGGTATTGTTTGGCTGAGCTCTATCCTTACTGATTTTCTGCCTGCTTTATCTAACAATGACTGTAAACAGGGTGTTGGCTCTCTTGCTGGAACAGTGGATTTGTCTTCTTCTCCTTGTTCCATCAGGGTTTTCCTCTCATATTTTGACATGTAGGTACATACACTTTAATGATTGCTGTGTGTTCTGAGAGAGCTGACCTTTCATAGTTTGTAATGCCAGTAATAGCTTTCCTTTTCCTGAAGCTCCTCTTTGTCTAAGATTAATACAGGTCCTCTCGCTTTATTATATTTTTCTGGATGATATTATTTGGTTAGAAGAATCCTTTGCGTGTGTGTTTTTAATTAGAGTGAGTTTGTAATACAGCATAAGTAGTTGAAAGCTAGGTTTTGTTTCTTTGTCTGTTTTCATGCTCCACTCATTAATAAAGTTAAGTTGACGCCTGCTATGTTTGTGTTGCCTACCCTTTGTCTTATTTGCTTCTTTTATTTTCTTCCTCTATTGCTTTCCTTCCCCGAGTATAATTGAATATTTTATGTGATTTATTCTCTTTTTCCTCTGACCATAGAAGCTACACAAATCATATTTTAGTATTTGCCTTTAAGTTTAAAATATACATTTAGAATGATTCTAGATATGCCAATACACACCACCATAATGCTTTGCAACTAATGAAAGTATCTTTTCAGTGTATTGTCGATTCATTCTTCTAATCATCACAGAATTTACTTGTAAGGGTCATCATCAATTTGATTAACCAAGAATTAGAAAAAACAAACTTTGATGATACATTATTTCTTCTCCACATGTCTTCTTTTCTCTAGGTTTCTGACCTATAACATTCTTCTTTTCCCAGAAGAAATTCTTGTAACATCTTATTTTAAACTATTCGTGGCTGTAGGAGTTAAACCCAGAGCACTTATGAATGCCAGGTAAGTGTTCTACAAAGCCAGCACTGTAGCCCTCACCACTCCTCATTGCTTATATATTGCTGCTTTCTAGCCATACATCTTCTTTCTCTTTGTTGATTGCAAATGTCTTCATTTTCCATACTTTATATACTTCCATGGGATAGTGAACTCCAGGTTTGCCATTCATTCATTTTTGGTGCTTTTAATACACTCTATTCTCTTACTGCTTACATGGTTTGTGTGGAGAAGTCTGTAGCAAATTTTGAAATCTTTTTTCCTTTGTAAGTAAGATGTTCTCAGTTGGGGATTTAGCTCAGCGGTAGAGCGCTTGCCTAGCACGCGCAAGGCCCTGGGTTCGGTCCCCAGCTCCGAAAAAAAAAAGAAAGAAAGAAAACAAAAAGATGTTCTCTTTATACCATTGACCTTCAAAATCTTCTTTGGCTTTCTGTCACAAGAACACATAACCACATGTACTTTTTGATATGTATATTTTGTGATTGTCTTTGTGCTTCCTAGATCTTTAGTTTGTGATTTATCAGTATTTTAAAGTACTAAGTTGTTATTAACTCAAAGAAGTTTTCATTTTTGGTATTCTAGTTAATCATGCTTATACCTTTGGAAACTATTTAATGTCTTTTAACATTCTGTTCTATTTCTGTAAATTATTTTAGTTTGATTTTACTCTGACAATATTTATTAATATATCTTTTAATTCATTCCTCTTGTCCTCAGCTGCCCAGTCTACCACCGATCCTATCAGAACCTTTCTTCATTTTTCTCATTGTTGTTGGTTTGTTTTTACTATTTTTAAAGCTCCCATCTTTTTTCTGCTATGCCAGTCTGCTCCTGCATTGTCTCTACTTTTTTATTTAAATCCTTAGTGTACCAACTAGTCACCCATGTTTGTCTGTTTGCTTGATAGTTCTAATTCTGGATGGCATCTGAACCTGGTGGTGATACTTTCCCTCTCATAACTATATTTTAACTTGCCTTTTTATGTTTTGTGTGTTTTTTATTGTAAGCCAGACCATATATAATGGAAAATTTAGCTGTGAGTCTTTGTATTTAACCTCTTTCTCTTCATACATCAGACTAAAAATTTGCTTACAACATCATTTTTTAAAATAAACCTGTTTTAAAAACTAATCTATTTTCAGTTTTTTCTTTGTTGTAAGAATGGAAACAACAGTACCTCAGATTTTTTTTTCATTGATCCTTCTAATACACCAGTATGGTATCTAGTGTTAATTTACTGAAATACAATTTTAAAGTAATACGTACTTATGTTCATGTTTTTACAACTTCTAACATAGTGTAGGCACAGGGACTAAAATGTGGAAATCACCCATCAGCCGTAGTTTCCCCTCCCAACTGTTGTCTTATTTTTTAAAATATGACTCTAATATGGTTCTATAGCATCATGTGCATGCTTATCTGGATTCTTACTCTTTCAATTGACAAATGTCTGTTATGTGCTTATTAATTATTAGTGTTATTCAAGATACTTGGAGTATGGCAGCAGACAGAACAAAAGGTGCTGACTTGGCATCTTATCTACATATCTATATATCTATTTAGGTAATAATCACAACTAAATGATCATAAAACACATAGCAGAAAGTTAGTAGATTAATGACAAATTTAAAACTAGAGTGGTCAGGAAAAACTTTATTATTAGTACTTTTGTTCTTCTTAAATTTCTTTTCATTTGTTCAGGTCTTATAGGTCAGTATATCCCTGTAGTGTAAATATTATTGAACTTAGTTTAATACCACTGAAACATACTTCCTAGATATTATTCCAATATTATGGTACACTTACTATTTGGTTTGTTTCCTATTCAACAACCCACCATATGTCAGAATTCTCCTACATGCTGAAGAATGAGAGTTGGCACTATATGACTGGGAGGACTGGTAGATGTGAACAATTAGATAATTTCCAATTGATGTCATCTGATACTGGTCTGTTCTAAGACACTCAGGTATTGATTTCAGTGGTTCTTTTCTTATAGCCTTCCATTAATCCAGTGTGAGTGTCATTTACTCTCTGAGGTTACCTCCTCTTTTCTTCCTAAAGCTGAAACAAAAAGGAAGTTGCACTGTGTCCATAGAGTGAATGTAAGAGCAGACAAGTATCTAGGCTATTTCTAATCTAGGTAAAGACAATATTTACCCCACCGAAGAACAAAACAATCCCACTCAATACTGCCATTTGTTGGGGGCATCAATGCTATTTATTTTCTGTAGTCTGTACTTGCTATTTCTCTTGTCTTACAGATAGCTTTGTTGAGAGTTGTCTTGAGAATAGGACTCTTAAAAGGAACTTTAATTTCACGCATAAGAGTGAGTACTCTGAGGATATTAGATTATTTTAGTCACAGCAGCATGTAGCATTAAACAAGGAGGGAGGCAGACTCACCTCCATCTGAAGTAAAACAATACAAAATTCTGAAAAGAACATTAAATAAGTAGAATGCGTGTGCTATTATTTACCAAATACTACTGTGTTTTGAATAAGAAAAATTACAGCTTTTAATAGCACAAGATTCAATAATATTATCAAATATTTTGAAAAATGACTGAAGAGTTGACAATGGCACTCAGCATTCTCTAGTCTGAAAGTGATAACGAGATCAGACGGTAGGAAGAAACGCGGAAGGCATTTTACCAAAGAAAGTTTACATAGAGTAAATTACAAATCAAGGTATTTGTAATATGATTAATTATGATGATTATTATGGAAATAATTATTTAAATCAGGATATATCACTACATACCTACCAGAATGTAGCTTCATAATATATATTTGTGTATGTGTGTGCTCGAGTACATTTGTGTTTGTGTGTATATGTGTGTGTGTGTGTGTGTGTGTGTGTGTGTGTGTGTGTGTTTGTATGTAATGAGACTCAATGTATGCAAGGATTTGGAAAACATAGGTCACTAGTAATTGGTATAAATACAAAACAATATGGATACCTTTATTGTCATTCAAATTTGAAGTTTCTTAAATATACTGTGTAACTACCATGTGGTCCAGAAATTGCACCCCTAGGCATTCATCTCAGTGAAATAAAAATGTTTACATAAAACCCTAGTACTACACTGATGATTGTAGTTTCTTTTTCTGTAACAGTCCAAACTATAAACAATCCAGGCGGTGAACAATAAATAAACTGCAGTATTCATGCCACAAAATACCTCTCAACAATAGAAACATTTTATACTTAACTCCATCATTGTCAGAATCCTGACACCATTATAGAATCAACTGTCTTTTTCTCTAACCTTCTAAAGTGTTAAGTACACACAATTTTACAATGTTGGTGTTTTCTATTATATGTTCTACACCTCCAGTTGAAATATGTTCTTTTTGAGCAGACACATGGAGTTTCAGGTGACACAGAGCACTGTGTCCTTGAGAAACCTTCAAGGCATGTTTCAGCAAATCACTAGAATATTTCTTCAAGAAGCCTTTTTGATTTCTCAGTCTGAGCAATCTGTAATTGCAAAAGGTCACACTCAGCTCATTGAACTTCTTCACAGTCCTACAGTACCCGACTCCTTAAAATTCTTGTCTTCGGTAACACACTACTACTTTGATTCCTCTCTTTGATTTACTTTTATCACTATTTATCTACTACTAAATATAAACATTACTTAAATTATTTTATCTAAAGCTGGGGAGATGGCTTAGCTGATAAAGTATTTGTCATCTAAACAGGAAGACTCAAGTTAGATCACCAGTGTCTAGGTAAAAATCTGGGCTTGGTGGTAATTACATATAAATTACATGGCAGTAATTACATATAAACCCAGTGCTGGGTTGGGGTTGGGACAGAACTATGCCCGTCGTTTGGTTGACAGCTAGCTGAGGCTATCACTGAACTCCAGATTCAGTGAGAGATCCTGACTCAAAACTATAAGGTAGCAATGACAGAGAAAGACACCCAACATTGACCTCTGTCCTCCACCCATATGCACATGTATCACACACATACACACACATGTACACACACAAACACAAATGCATCACACATCTTAAATACATAACTAAATGTTTTATAAGCCTATTTCTTTTCTTTACTTTCATTAGCATATTTTGACCCTTGAAATAACTTTTAGATAATTCCTAATTTTTAGCCAGACTTAATTTGATGAACAAAGCTATCTCGATGCGTCTGTGCCTCTTCAAAAAAAGTATTCTCCAAATCCAGCACATTGTTTTTTCTCATTGGTTTCCCAGATAATGTCCTCATTTTATATTATGATATATAAGGATCTCACCAATACTAATAACTTACTCTGTGTAATCAGTCTTGATAGTGACCAAGAAAACTTTAGAAATTTGCCTAATGGAGGTAGCCCACTGTTTTCTGTACTGGAAAGGACCTCTCTCCCAGTAGCTTCATCTCTAACTTCCATACATTTTGTTGTCTCATCTAGTCATTGTCACAAAATCTACACAAAGGCGTGGCCCGATATAGGTCAGCTGGACTAGAGATATTTTATTCTCTGATCTTGAGCTGTTATTCCATTTGTCATTTCCTGAAGAATACTGCTTAAACATTCGACTGTGGGACAAGCTTTGGCCAGTGAAGGATAAGAGATTGAGATCTTAACTCTAAGTCTTACCAATTTGACCCATCAAATGGATATATCTGAAATCTGTTCTCTATGGATTCTCCAGCACATTGGATCAACCCTCACTTTTTTTCAGCTATAATTCTCTCAGCCACACTTCCCAGAACTGGCATTTCCATTTTCATCTCTCAGTCTTCTCACAACCCAGTTAAATTTTCTTTTACAAAAAGACTACATGACCCCTTTCTTTTCTCAGACTTCAGCATTTTAAGGAAGACAAAATTAAGAGTCAGGACCTGAAATGTCAGGGTAAGTGACTTGAATTTCATTCACAGAAAATGAAAAGTCACTGAAAATTTAGAAACTGTAAGTTAGCAGGATCACTGTATTTAAGGGTTTAAGGTTAACTCTATAACGCATTTTACTAACTAGTTCAGGGGTAGTGAAGCATTGGATTTAAGGCTGAGGACTGTACTAGGATATTGTATCCAACTTGAAACGATCTGATGTTTTGAGCATTTGGGTGGTTGGAGGGATGGACAACAATTACATCTGGGTCTTAGAGATTATTTTCTCACCCCCACTCCCCAGGTTCACATGTTGATGTTACACCCTTTAGTATTTTGGAATGTGACTTTATTTAGAAATAGGGTCACTGACAATGTGTTTATTTAAAATTACATTATTATTGGAGTAGGGTTGGCCCCTAGTTCAGCATAAATGTTTTCTTAGAAAAAAATGGACGTAGATGGACAACGGCTGATCACCACAGGAAGATGAAAACAGAGCGTAGAGTAGTATGGCTTCCAGTCTACTGCCACCTCAACTTTTAGCTTCTGCTCTCATGACCTTTAAGAGAGTATATTCCATATTTAAGCTATCCAGTCCTTGATAGCCTTCTGTGACAGACCCAGGAAGCTAACATGCTAAAGTGGGTAACAAGACATCATTAATACAAGTGAAGAAGCCAAGAGGGGAAGCCTACTGGGGTGACGAGGAAAAGTGGAAAGGGCCAGTGCTTCAAGAGTTTGGCATATCTGGTTCATTGAAAGGTGTATATAAGAGGCATGAGTGCAAATTGGAATTTTTGTGTGATGGGGTGAGAAACATGGTCCCCATTAATTGAGCTGGAAAGCAGAGCATTATGTGAATAGGAACAGGAACTCATCTTCTGCATGTAACTAATGAGTCTGTACTTGAAAAGCATGCTCGCTCTCTCTCTCTCTAAAGCCTTAGGTGCAGAGAGGAACCAATTAGGCAAATTGAGTGAAATTCAGATAAGGAATTTATGAGAATGGAAGACTGGCTTTGAGAAAACATGAAAGGAAAGAAATGTACTTAGCTAGACTAAGTGATGATTAAGTGGAATTTAATGACAGGGGACACACGTTTTTAAAGAGGGAGCATCAAAGAAGGAACAAAGTGACACAAATAGAAAGATGCAAATGCTATACCAATTTTAGTAACAGTTTTATTTTTTTATAAACAGGAAAATAGTAATGTACCTCTGGGAAAGCATTTCTAACAAGATAACAAACACAGAAGTCACAAAATGAATAGTTTACAAATATTTTAAAGTTTGAAAGAAAACTTAAGAATACACCGAAAGCAAACAAATAAAAATGAGAAAAAAAGGTATACAGTTAACAGATAGTATTTATGATGTAATCTTATTACTAAAAACTTTAGCATATTTAATTTTCACTTAGGAAATTTAGATGAAATGATAATAAGGTAAACAAATAGTTGAAAAGATGCTTCTCAAATCATGTAAATTCAAACTATATTTTTTTGTTTTAAAAACTGCATTGGCGGGCACACAGAAAAACTGGTACACTTGTACTTTAGTGAAGACATTAAAATATATGTAGCTTCTTTCAATATAACTTCAAAAGTATTTTCAAAAATTTAAATGTGCTTATGCTTTCTTTTGACCAATCAACTTATAGGAAATTGTTCTACAGAACCTCTCAGAAATTCATGGAGGAACATGTAGCATGATGCTTTTCTGTAATTGTTGGGGAAAATTGGAAACAATCTAAGTGCCACAATTGATAATGAAATGTTTAAGAATGAATAGCAAATGATGAAGGGTGGTAACATCAACTGTGAATACGATGAAGTCAGTGTAACAATGAGGCTATTTTCCATATAATTGTTACAACCTAGAAAGACATTTGTGCCATATTTTTAAGTGTAAAAACTTATAAGTGTTGGTAGTAAGAAGATAGATATGGAAATCATTGTTGAGAAGTCTTACTAATAATTATTCTGGATAGCTGAGAGTGTGAATAACTTTTATATCATTTTGTATATATGAGTCGTTTTGAGTGTGAATGCATTGATTTTATGACCATAGCTTCTCATAAAAAAAAGTATAAAGAAATCCATGAGAAAATCAGATAAGTCCATTGAGTGGTGAGAGAATAAGAGACCATCTAGAAGCCACTTCAGGTGTGAGGTATCTATCTACATGTCAATGTCCTTGTAAGATAGCATGTTACTTTTTTCCAAATCAGTAAACACAAGATGAAATTTTACCTTGGTAGATCCATTCTAATGTATCTTTAAATTTTATGGATTTAAGTTTAGAGTTTTATTGAAAACTTTCTGATGCAAAGGACCTTTTATATTTTTCCAAGTGCAAGCTTGAGTTAGATGCTGAGAAGCTGGATGAGGAAGGAGAAGCACTCCAGAGAGCTTGACAAATGAGAATATTCCTACTAATAAGGCCTTGATTCCTTTCTAATCTCCTTGCTGACACTAGGTGTCTCAGTTAGGATTTCTATTGCTGCAATGAAACCACATGACCATAAAGCAAGTTGGGGAGGAAAGGGTTTATTTAGCTCGCGCTTCCACAGCACTGTTCATTATTGAAGGAAGGAAATTAGACAGGTAGGATCTTGAAGGCAGGAGCTGATGCAAAGGCCATAGGGGGTGCTGTTTATTGGCTTGATTCTCATGGGTTGCTCAGCCTGTTTTTTTTTTTTTTTTTTTTTGAGAACCCCAGGACCACCAGCCCTTGGATGGCATCAACCTATCACGGGCTGAGCCCTCCCCCTGTTGAACACTAATTGAAAAAGTGTCCTACAGCTGGATCTCACAGAAGCATTTTCTCAATTGAAGCTCCTTCTTCTCCGATGACTCTAGCTTCTTTCAGGTTGACTCAAAGCCAGCAAGTACACTAGATGATATAATATCTCACTTTATTTTTGGGGAAAAAAATGACCAATAACGGATACAAAAGGCATTTCCAGGTAAGATTATTCCATGGGGGGAAAAAAAAAAACAACACAAGGTATTTCAGCCTGTAACACTTTATATCTTGGGGAAAGAGTCATATTATATGTGGATTAGCTATTATCTAAGGGTATTTAGCACTTAGCTCCTCCTTTTGTGTTGACATTTAATGTAGGCTCTGCTCCACAGTTACCTGGCAACAGCCAGGTGTGCCTGATTCATTATAAAAGGGGCTGCTTGATCCTCCCTTTCTCCCTTGCTTTGCTCTTGTTCGTCCTCTTGCTCCTGTTCCCTCTCTCTCTCTCCATTTCCCTCCCTCTTCTCTATGTGCTCATGGCTAGCCTCTCTCTCTCTCTCTCTCTCTCTCTCTCTCTCTCTCTCTCTCTCTCTCTCTCTCTCCATGTGCTCATGGCTAGCCTCTACACCCCTCTCTCTCTCTGCCTTTCTCTCAACTCCCCTCCCCATGCCTTGAATAATCTCTATTTTATGCTATGCTGTCATATGGCTGGTCCTCAGCATGGGCTCACAGAGGCACCCCTTCTCCCACACCTGACTGCAATCCACTAAACGTATTCCTTCTCTCTTTATGTTTATAAAACACAACACCTTGACTCTGGGTGACCTACCCTTTTGTCCTGGTTTCAAATATGAAGATCTACACCCTCACAGCACCTCGCTTTCCCGGGCACGGCGGTTGAGATCATTGGAATCTATCTTAGATTCAGTCCTCCGGAAAGAATATGACATAAAGATTGATGTGAAAGTGATTTATTAGGAAATGTGTTCCTCCAAAAGGCGTAGATAGAAGGTGAGGAGAAGACGAGACAATTTGATTCATGCAAGGGTATGGTGTAAGGGATTATCCTGTAAAGGGAATCTTGATGCGAGTCAGCCCACCCAGCCAGGGTTCAAATGCTCACTTGCTATACTTTATTGCAGTAGCTGGTCTCCAAGTGACATCAGAAAAAAAAAAAAAGAATATGGGATGGGGCTAAAAAGAGAGCTTATATGCTTTTAATGCTACTCTCCGGAGGAGTTCCACAGGAAACATTTAATTTCTACCATGTAGGAATTGTGACAAATTATGACTGTTGCCAAACAAGAAAGCTCATTAGAGGTACAGGGTTCAGTGATTGTGTTTTTAAAGCCTGGGGCCAGTCATATCATTAGCCCAGCACATACCCAAATTTCAGGTGCCCTAAGAAAAGCAGGTATTCAGCATCAAATACATTGTGCTAATGGATTAGACACAGTGACTTTTATCAGAGAATGATGGGCAATTTGCTGATGTCCACATTCTCAAATTGCCAACCGACGGTCACCCAACCTTGAACACTCCTCCCTCCGGCTTTGCAGTTTCTTCCAGCTATGTTAATTCTTTGCTGAACAGATAGTTTGGGTTCATTCCCAGAGGAAAGTTCTGAATGAAGGGCGGGCTACAATTCACTTTTGAACAAGGCGGCCAGGAGTTTATTTCCATCCCTGTCTGTCATTGTTTAAAGGACACCTGCCAGGAACAGATTTCCAGGCATTTTTAGACCTCTGCACGTGTATCCAAGCTGGTTTCAGCTGCCTGAGGGAAAGTCCTCTGACAAAGGGATGGAGGCACTGATTGCAGTGAGTGACAGGTCACACTGAGAGGTAAACCTAGAAGATGGTCCTGGGCCTGAGGGGATGTAGATGAAGGACTGACAGCACCTGTTACCCTCATCTACTCTGGAATGGGTGAATCCTCAACCAAAAATAGAGAAGACCCTTTCTTGAGATGAAAGGTGTGAGGCAGAGTGTGAACCTCAAGCTATGTAGAGCCATATTTTCCACCACGTGTGGAGGAGCTTTTCTTGGTGGCTGAGGACGATATCTGCACCCACAGGGAAGCCAGCAGAAGACAGGCTTCACTAAACCATACACAAAGACTACCTGTTGACTCGGCTTCAAAGTCTCCTTGAAGCCAGCAGCCCCACCACCTTTCTTTTGCTTTTAGTCACTGTGAATGTCTCCTTTCCTCCCTGTGTATTTCGTACCTGCTGGTTTAATTTAGTTAGCTTTGTGACTTGAAACCCACTTGACAAAGGCCTTGACTCTGTCAAAATAGACTGTGTTTATAATGTAACAAACCCACTAGACCATTGGAACCTGATTCAGAGACATTTGAAGGCAAATTTTATTTCCCTTTGAGGATAGGAATGGGAGTTCATAAGTTTGGTCTGTCGGTTTTCTGAGATTTTGACAAAATACAACCAGATCCACTATTCCGACCCATATTGCTAGCCTCCTCTTTTACTTTATCTGTATAAGATCTGTTTACATCTTAAAATTAATTAGGAATTAGGAGATTCAAATTTTAGTGTTCTTAAATATGCCTTTTTGTTCTATGAATAAAATATACATGGAAGGTTGTTCTCTCTGTTATCTGCACACCTACACAATATCCTTGTTTTTGCCTTTTGGCCAACAGAGCCTGAAATATTTATAGTCTTGACTTCTTGCAGAAGTGTTTGCCATTCCCCATCCTTTAAAAAAATATAAAAGAATAAAGTAGATATCTAAGGATAATAACTGTCTTATTATTATAATTTTAGCAATCTTGTATAATTTTACATGTAAATCATCTAAAAAGCGTTTTAAAATTCCCTCTGGATAGAAGTACATTGGTTGTTGAGTGGCAAAACATGATGATGTGCAGTAGAAGCTGTTGGATGGTCTAACCTCCTGTCCACATGCAGTAGAAGATAGGGCCCGAGTTAGTGAGAACCACACCCATAGTGATTCCCTTTCTGTCCAGTCTCCACTGGGAAGTGCTTTTTGAGATCCACAATGAGAAGGGACCGTAGAGCAGGATCTCCTTTGCCTTAGAACCTTATTATTCAGAAACCTTATCTTAAAGAGTTTATTGAGTCTTAAATTCACGTTCCTAATTGAGGATTATGGAGTTCATTCAACACGTATATATGAAGCACAACTAATGCTTCTCTTACTCTACCTGGACACAACTGCAGGTAAATAGAGGGAGAGAGCCTGTCCTTGTGATACCACTAATCTGCCTGATAACATTTACCCATATGACTTACTTGCCTGTCTCTGGACTATGTTCAGTCTCCGGTGCATGGCTGTGACAATGCTCATTCCCACAAGAAACGATCCATCAAATAAGCACACTACAGAGTTGGGGCCAGCATGGTAAAGGAAGATACAGTGAAGATAATAACTGCTAACGGTATGAGCACTCATTATGAGATCAGTTGTATGCTAAGTAGCTCACATATATTATTCCATGTGTTCATCCAACCCTAAGTGAGAGTTCATATACTTTTATAATTTTTCATATGAGTAAATAAGAGCCTAGATTGGTTAAGTCACTTACCATTAATCAAGTCAAATTGGATATCAGAACAGGCCTAATAACCCTTATTCAAGGCTGAGTTCTTGGCCAATGGGATAGAGAAACCCCTATAAAATCACCAATTATTGCCAGTGATAGTTGATTGTCAATACCTACATGGACTAGGCAAAGCATTTCGCCTAACAGGAAAAGCCACAAACCTGAGCCAGAGAACTTAGTAAGGACTGGAGAAGTACTCTATTCACAAGGGCAGTCTTCTTGACCAGAAGTGATGATCCACATTGAAGAAGAAAACCTAGGGTAGGCTAATAGCATATGCAGAAACTTTGAATGGCCCATGCAAAGCACATGACTAAATGTCATAGTTACCCAACTCGAGTAGTGATTTGAAGAATGCATTTGAGTTATTTTAGTGCTTCAGTAGGTTGGCTTTGGACAATAGCATTGAATGGAGCTGTAGAATGCGTACATTAGTGGGTTGGTGTCCCCGTCCCTCCACTGGGGGCCCTGTCCATCTTCAGATGGGCATGGCTAAGGTCACCTGCATTGAGTCCTGGGAGCCTCCCCAATCCCAGGTCTCTAGGACTTCCTAGAGATCCCCCCGACTCCCAGCAGCTACATGTTTCCATTCATTCTTTTGGCTCTCTTAGCCTCTCTTCTATCTATCCCCATATCTCATCCTGTTCCCCTTTCCCCTCCTTCTCCCTTCTTTCATCCAAGTCTGTCTGCCTCCCATGATTATTTCGTTGCCCCTTCTAAGTGGGATTTAAGCATCCCTACTTCCTTCTTAAATTGAACTTCTTTAAGTCGTTGGCGTGTGTCATGGGTATTCTTAGGGCTGGAGACACCAACCCACCTACAAAACTTTCTGTCCAAAATTGCTTCTGTCTAAAAGAAAGACAGGGACAAAAATGGGGCAGAGACTGAATGAATGGCTGATCAGTGACCTGTACAACTTGGGATTCATCCTAAGGGCTGGCACCATTTCCTGACACTGTTACTGTTTTGCTTGCAGACAGGAGCCTAGCATGGCTGTCCTCCGAGGGGCTCTAGCCAACAGATGACCGAGATAGATGCAGATACCCAAAGCCAAGCATTGGATGGAGTTCGGGACCCCTTTGGAAGAGTTAGGTGAACGATTGAAGTAATTGAAGAAGATGGCAACCTCACAGGACAACAAATAGTAACAGGATCAAACTAACCTGGAAGCTCCCATAGACTGAGCCACCAACCAAAGAGCATAGATGGGCTGATCTGTCCTTAGCACATATGTGTGGCCTTGTCTAGCCTTGGTGGGTGGGTGGGAGAGGATGTACTTAATCCTATAGAGACTTGATGATCCAGAGTGGTGGGATACCCAGTGGGGTTGGGAAACCCTCTCAGAGGCAAAGGGGAGGGGGCATGGAGGAAGAACTCTGCAAGGGGGGACCAGGAGGAGGGGCAGCATTTGGGATGTAAATAAACAAAATAAATTTTAAACAAAGAATGTCTAAGTCAGTCAGCAGTTTTTAGAGAAACAGAACCAACAGGAAATAGGTAGGCAGATGGATAGAAGAGATAGATAGATAGATAGATAGATAGATAGATAGATAGATAGATAGATAGATAATAGATAGATAGATAATAGATGATAGATAAGAGATAAGAGATAGATGATGGATGGATAGATAGATAGATAGATAGATAGATAGATAGATAGATAGATAGTTGGATGGGTAGAGAGATAAGATAGATAGATAGATAGATAGATAGATAGATAGATAGATAGATAGATAGATAGATAGATAGACAGACAGACATTTTGAAGTACTGGCTTATCAGATTATGGTTGCTGAGAAGAGCCATGATTTGTTGTCTACAAAGGAGAAACTTCATATCACTCAGAGGAAATCTAGTCTCATTTCAAAGTCCTGAGAACCAGAGGAACTAATCCTAAGTCCCAGGGCCAAGAATACAGATTACTTTTATCTAATGATAGGGAAAGATGGATGCCGCCATGGTGACAGGAGAGAGAAAATCTACTTTCTTTCATCTCATGGTCTATTTAGAACCTCAACAGACTGAATGGTAAGTGTGGTCTTATTTATTCAGTCCACTAATGAAATACTAATCTCTTAAATCCATCTTCACAAGCATACCTCACAACAGTGTTTTACCAACTAGAGTCCCTACTAAGTAACAAGTGACTTATACATATACACGTGTCCCTCCCCACACACATATGCACACGCACACAGAGACCACATGAATAGCTATTGCAATGTTGCAAGAGGGAGGAGAATTAAGTAAAATTGAACTAAAAATTAACTAAGTTTTGAGTACACACTGAAACTAAAGTGTTGGTTTCTAGTTATCCAGGTAAGTATGTTTTGTAGCCAGTTCGAATAGTTGACTTTTGATAGTAGAGTCTGAATGAACAGCATGGGGGTTGTGACTGACAGCTAGAGGTGAGGTGATGATAAACGAGGAGAAGCCTAAGAAAGTAGCTCTTACCGAAACTCACAGTTCGACTATACGAGGAGAGAGAAGAGCCAACCATGAAGACAAAGGACCCCTCACCAGGGTTAGAGAGCTGAAGAGAGCTATGTGATGGAGCGAAGGGAAGACTGAGCATGAAGGGATTGGTGCTGAACAGGATGGATGTCAGACAGACAGAAGATTGAGCACAGGGAGGGCCTGATGAACCGAGGTTACTGGGACAGGTGAGAAAGAATTCGTTGCTCAATCAGAATGTGGAGGTAATTATATTGGTCTGTGCCTTAAGGGTATAGTCAATGGAAGGCAAGAAATTGACCTGTTTTAGTGAACCACACCCTTTATTCATATTTAAAAACAATGGGGAGGTGAGAGATTCATCTAAGAGAATTTCATGTCCCAATAATATTTTCTAGAACTTTCTCATCATTTGTGGAAGATAAGCTGATGGTAGAAATGTGTCTTTTTAGCTTTGCAAACTAAAATGTACAGTTCCCTAAGTCGCCTTTCCATCAGTATTCACTTTACATTTTCCTTAGCATGTCTTCTTTCTGTGCTGACAGGAAGAAGACAGAAAAAAAAACCATGCTAATTGACTGAAATAAACATGGAATTTCTAAGGCTGCCTATCTACACCGTTTCTCTGCTGGCTTTTCATGGGTAACAGAGTGTCTAATGTTCAGGGACAAGAGGCTTCAGACCATGGGGTGCCTGCCAGCTCTCCAGAGGGCAGAAACCCACATTTGCATGCATATGAATGAGGCCAGGAATAGGCTGAGAGATAAAAAATGGAGCAGTTGCTAGAACTGTGCACTGTGCAAAGGGACCGTACTCCCCTGGTGGAGGGGGAATTTGGACATCGGATAGGGAGAGTACATAATGGTGTTAGAAAAGAGCTATTCAGTGGCATGATATATTTTCCCAGCATGCTATGCCAAGGCAGCACGTTGTTTAATTGTGAAAAGTATGAGACCCAGTAACTCCTCTCACCTTCTAAAAATGCTTAGCCTTGCAGAAGGAAAATTTGGCATCCGTTTCTATTCATTTCAAGGGATGAAAGAAAAGGCCATTGTAGAGATGTATTGATCTTTGGAAAGGTCAGGTGAAGATTCATAGGTCAAGGTGCTACTTCTGAACAGTTAAGATGAGATGTGAAGGGATGGTCCATAGGGAAAATATACTAAAATAAAAACAAAGGAATATTCCATGTGCACAATCAAGAACATTTGTGACCTTTTAAAATGTGAAGCAGCTAGGATTACATATGTTTATGTGTGCATGTGCATATATATTTATATATGTGTGCACATATGTAGAACATTACTATTATTAGCTTTAAAATAGAAGCCCATTTCAGGAAATAAATCCCATAAACCATAACAGGTAGAAATATATATTTATTTCATTGTATAGCCTTGAAATTGGAAAAAGAAAAACATATCAAGAAATTTAAGGAGTAGAGATCAAAAGCAAAAATGAAAAGAGTGAAGCAGTAGATATATAAAATAGAAAGTGGGAGTGGAAGGGGAAAAATTAAGAAACAAAAACAAAGGAGAAAGAATGAAGAATGGCTATGAGAGATATTACCACTACTGACACTGAACATGTCCAGCGTCTATATCCCCAAAGTTTTGTAAAGAGCTAAGAGGGCAGGTGAGCAATGCAGTGAACAGGAGGACATTGCATACCAAGCATTCTGACATGAGCAAGCTCTTTGGAGATCTTTTATTCTTTCACATATTGTTCTTTGGTTAAGGGGCCCAGACTGGATCCGTACAGTGACCCTTTAAAACGAGAACAAACAGCTTAGATCAGTTTTTCAGAGTTTGAATTCTATTGTGTTTCATTTTCCAAGTGCACAGCAAATGTTTGAAATAAAGTGCTAGTTTCTCTTGGGGTCTTTGAAGTTTATTCTTACAGGTGAAGGGATGGCCACATTCCAGAGGGTGACCCCTAAGCCTTAGTGACTCAGAATATTGTTCTAGAAGTTGGCTGCGACCAGTTCACTCTGTTGCTTTCCTTTTTGAGCTTAAACTCTTTGTATACTATGTGTATCTAAGTTAGAATGGTACCTAACTGGATCCAACCACACATCCTCCCATTCTCCCTGCATAAGGCTTACTTTATAGTCTATAACTCTAGAAGCACCTTGCTTGTAGTGTGCTGGAGGAAGGATGTCTCTATCTTTGAATCACCTCCTGTGAAACAAACTAAATTCATTAGAATGGTACATATTGTCTCAATTGGAACTAAAAATGTGTGTACCTTAGACTACGCAACACCTATCTTTTGTTTTAAAATGATGACATGCTGACCACAAATTTCTAAAGAATTAAATATCCATATACTACATGTATGTAATTTTACTTTTGCCATTTTAAAAATGTTTAGATTATAATTTCCATACCAGGAAGACTCTGTTCTCTTTTAGACGTCTCCCAGAAGGCAAAGCACACATGTCCATTTTATCTTTGCATAAGACCAATCTATACACTGTTCCCCTCAAACAACTTCTGAGAAACAATTGGATGCATAAATAAATGTCCACTCAGCATACTTTGCATATTTATAAATGCATCTATGTTTTATAGCTGAACTCTTTCTAGGCCATTGGAAGTCAGCGTTTCATTTTGTGTTCTTGACCAATGAAGGTACACACTGTTCTACAAATGCTATTAATACATGAGATCTCTTCTATCATGTTCATACGCAGATTTTTTTTAAATGATGTTTTCTCAACCCTGACCTTTCTTCTTGCCATTATTTTATCTTCTGGGAAACAGGTAAGGACTCTCCTGGACAAAAGAAACGCTGCCCTGCCTGTGTTATCACACTGAATTGTGGCCCAGGTTAAAGTAGTTCTTGTATTGTGCGCCTCTGACAAAGTGCTCCTGGCTCCACAAATGCTTCCCGCTCCTGCACAGGGTATGGTCTAGAGAAGATACAAAACATGGACTGCCAGGCAGTCAGCCCAGCATTTTGTTTTCATATAAAAAATGTTTCATTAGAACATAAAGCATCTTATGCCATTTGAGGGTTGAGGGGTGATTTTCTTTTATTAGCAACGAAGGTAAAGAATGTAGGAGAGACTACTTGGTCAATAAAACATAGGGTTTACTATCTGGCCCTTCATGCTAAGATTGTGCCCGTCCTTAGGGCACAAATCAGTGTTAAGTGAATGTTTTACTACAGAAACGAAGCTTAACATAGATTCTGAGCACTAGAAGACATCTAAATTCCACGGTACCTTATTTAAAACATCTCAGTGTTATGAAGGATCTTAGATGTCGTGAAGGCTAACTGCCAGCCAACAAGAATGCAGGAAGATATTTGTCTTTCTGCTTCATGAAGAGGCTAAGCTGATGAGACTGAGAGCAAGAAACACCGAGCTGAGGGACTCACTTGTCCACTTAGGAGAACTGGAAAACATCTGACTCACACATTGTAAGTGTAACCAGGACATTAAGGAGAGCCGTATGTGTTTCTGCTGGAGACTACATGTCCATGGCCCAGCATTTTCAGCCTTAATTCATAAGTAAGTGGAAATTGTTCTTTGTGTCTCAAGTTGTCCTCTTTCCTCAGAGTAGTCATGTGCTGGGCAATACTGTGCCTTGATGTTGGACAATGACAGAGAGCACAGCTTCCCTCAGCTAAGCAATGACAAGGGTGAGCTGTGGTGTTTGATAGGTGTAGGAAGTCTAATTTTGCTTCATTGGGATGTTAAATCATCTCAAGCTTAGGAGCATCACACACATACAAACACACGTGTGTACACACATATGCATATACATGTATATACTCAGACACATAATTTAATGTGAATATAGTTTTTAATATATTAATTTTAAAAGAAAAAGAGGATTTCCTTTGAAAAATTATAAACTGTTTATGTGAGTTTTCCATATTTATAATTTTTTTCATTGTATATGATTGTTAAACAATATTTCCTTATACATATCTATTATACATTGATTATATCCCCCCAACGATATCCCTTTTCACCATTCCAGTTCTGTTATTCCCTTTTATTCCTTTATAACATCCACACTTTAATTCCATGCACACATACCTGATTCTATATGTCCATTAAAAATCTAAGAACTCTGTATGAGAGAAAACATAAAATATTTGCTTTGTGAGACTGATTTAATTTTCTTAATGTGATTATCTTTAGTTGTATCAATTTTCCTATAAATGTTAGAACTCAAATGTCTATAACAATGCATATACATATGCCTTATTGATGACTGTGACAGAATACCTAGGTCACTCCCATATTTTCCTGTATACCTAGTGTTGTATAAACATTACCATGAAAGTATTGCCGTGACAGGTTCACTAGGAACCCTGTGGGTAAGACCTAAGAGTGTCAGCAAAGTGGTAATCTAGAAATTAATGAGCTTTCTTAGCGGGTAGGTAAAATAATTTACAAAGAAAGAAGTTTAAAGAGAAAGAAAATGAAATACCTGAATCATTGAGTAAAACCCATGATCCTAAAGAGCACAATCCCTTTATCAGGTCAGTCACTACCTTTATTTCTTATTCCTTTTCATTTTTATTATGTGCTTTACTGACTTTTTACTTATCCAATGGATGCCTTTTCATTTCAGATCTTAATTCAAAATAGACTTGTTTTCTTCCATGTGCTAATTGAAGTAGAAGATTCCAAAACAGATAAAGAACAGAAACAAAACCAGCCGACCAACCAACCAACCAAAAACCGTGTTTCATGAAAGTTATATGCCACTGTCCTGGATGAGTGCCCTTTAGATGTAATATTTTCCTTACAAGTAACTAATCTGACACACTCACATGAAGATCAGAAGATGGAACAAAACCAGTGATGTTAATTTTCACTGAGTAAACACAGTGTTCCACTAGAGTTGGACCTTAAGTTGTTGTGCGTGTTAATAGACACTTTAATCTAGCTATTTCCACTTGATTTTGGTTGTCAGAGATATAAAGATGGTTCTTGTCTACTCTGGGCAGTACAGAGGGGCAGGCAACCTGCTGCCTTTCATCCACATCCAATAGAAATCAAGATACTGGCTTTATTATTGGGATAAATAAGTTTTCAGCTCTCTATATTAATATTTATCTTTAAGGATAGAAAGATGGAAGGCAATCACCTTATGAAACAGCAGTGAGTTGGCTGTCAGCAGACAGAGAGTCTCCAGGAGAGTCTGTTTTGTCTGGGTGAGTCAACAAAAATGTCTGAAAATTATACACTCTGTTCTAGGTCTAACAGCTAGTTATCTTATTGGGAGAATTCTGTGGGTCAATCAAGATTACATAGACATCACAAAAGATTGATTTCATAAATAATTATCATTATCTTTATGTGGTAAGCTCTCAGGAAGCAAAAGTGAAAAAGGCCTAGTTTTGTGGAATCTGAAGTCTAGTGAGAAAAATTAAGAAATATATAAAATAATTGCAAATTTGGAAAATTTCAAGACACGCAATTTGTTGTATTATTAATAATAAAGGAATGGTGGGATGTCACCTTGGTTGGATCTGTTCCATAAGACCTTTCTGAGAACATGAGATCTAAAAGATCTAATCCTAGGAAAGGGGACATGGACAACAATTGGGGCTGAGGGAAACGCTGAGACATGTTGAGGCACTGACAGAAGCCTGGCGTCTTTGGAACCTTGTGATCCAAGGCAAGAGATACAAGAGATGAGCTTGGGCCAGCTGGTATATGGCCTTCTGAAGGACAGGTCACAGCCGCCGGGCAGAAGGGTGTGTGTTATCTGGCTTATGTCTTCAGAAGACAACTGAGTCTGCTCACATGTAATGGGAGCGTGCAGTCTCGCTGAAACAGGAAGAAGAGAGATTGGAACCTGGTGCTGTATGTCAGGTAAACACTGCTGGCTGGGGTCCTCCACTAGGTTATAAAGACGGTGTAGAAACAAGTGGTGTTTAGACTAGAGACAGGATTAGGGTATATGTGGAAGGAAGTAGAAAGCAGCTGGGGATTTGAATATCTGAGTGAGCCCCTAAAGAACTAGCTAGTGTGTATGTGTGGATGTGTGCACACACCGTGCATGCATGCGCACACTTGAGTGTTTGTAGACAGGGTTTCTCATGTGTAACCTTTTCCACTATTGTTATTCTGTTTTTCTTTTGTTTTTAATAAATAGCTTTGTGTTTTTTAAGAGAGAGGATTCCTGTTCTATTCATTTATTTTCCTGTCTAATGGGAGACAGTTTGACTTTATAAGCATATTGATTTGGGGTTTTATTATATTTGAAATGTCTTACTGTGTTTAATTACATCATGTCATTAAACAGGAATGGTACATTCTGTTTGAATGCAGCAAATGGCTTATTCATAATAGTTGGCATGCATTTGACTGGTCACATCACAAAGCTACTCAGATACCTTATATCTCTTACTTATCATTTATATAAGTATTTCGTATGCTTGTGATTATAATTTTCATTCTTAGTGTTTCACATTCTCTGGTAAAACTAACTTATCAGATACAACTTTATAATGGCATTCGCTAAATCTTTGTCTACCCATCTGCAGGTCCTATAAGATAAAATGACTCATTGATTACATCAGCACAAATTCTACATTTTTCTTGCTCAGATGTTAAAAAATTTTCTTAAAGATTTTGCCATAATATTTGCATAGAGTTGAAATTTTGTTTAAGATATGTACTTGCAGGTACTAATAATAAAGGTTCTGAAGCATATGCTATCTGTACAAGTATGAAATATTCAGAATGCTCGTGTATATCACACCCAATTCCCTGCTCTTAGAAAGATTTTTCTTCCTAAAAGTGTTCTTAATATAGTGAAGGTGTTTTGGAGATGTTCACAGAATAAATCAGTGGTTTTCTTGAAGTAATGATTACCCGTAGATATTTACCAGCCATTTCTTTGTGCTGATACTAATACTGTAAAAGGCCTTTTGCTCTAAAAACTTTAGGCACGGAAACACAATGTAGTATGTTTACTTAATGGAATGCTATTCTTCAATAAAAGAAGCACTATTCAAAACAATGTCTAAAATTCAACAACAAAGTAAGTAGCATAATGTAAAAATAGACAAAGAACTAAAGCAGAAGTTTCTCTAAGGAAGATATACAGATAGCCAATAAGTGATGAGAGTTGGCTGACATTACTAATCATCTGCAAAAAGCAATCAAAACCACAATGAGCTGCAATCTCATACGCATTGGGATGGGTACTATCAAATAACATGGAATAACATTGGCAAAGATAGAAAGAGATTGCGCATGCATTCTTTTTTTTTTTAACAATGTAAAACGTTGACCATTGTGAAGACAAGTTGGGTAGTTTCTTAAAAACAAAAAATAGAATGGTCTTTTAAACTCCTTTCTGCACTGACATTTACATGAAGGCGGCTGCTGACAAATACTTTGATTCTCTCTCATCTTCATAGAGTTAGAAAATGTCATCTTTTTGAGTTCTGAGCTCTTTCCTAAACTCCTGAGTTTTGGTAAAAAAAGAGTAGAGATGCTCCCAACAGCTGAGTTTCGAAACCTAAGAAAAAGATAATAAATGACTATTATATATATTCATACCAATAGGTCAGTGTTCCTCTCAACCTTTGGCAGAGAAGTTTCTTTGTGTGTATGTGTGTTTTACAGTGGATAGCAGTCAATAAACAGACAAACCTGGTCAAAGTTCCGGAAATAACTCATTGTGGTATTCTAGGCCAGGAATGGGACATCTGCATTAACCTCCTGAAGGCTTGGGTAACAACACTGGAAACTGAGTGGAAAAAACGCTAAGAAGAGCGGATACGGGGGAACGCTCTGAAATTATGTCTTCCAGACATGGCACGCTCACAGAACTGATGAATTCATGGCAGCGATGGTTGCCTGCCAGACTGTACGAAATTCAGCTGTACACCATTTCTGCACTGATGGGGAAGAGGCCAATGAAGCCTGACACCCAATGAAGATCTATTGGCAAGTGATTTGCCACTGCAGAGGAAAAGCACTTTTCTTGGGAATGTGGCCAGTGGCAGTTTATGCGTGTCTGTGCAGGTACTGCTAATTAGGAGGAAAGAAAGGAAGAAATGAAGGAGGGAAGGGAGGGAGGGAGGAAAGATGGAAGGAAGAAGAAAGAAAAACACGAAAAGCTAGAGAGACGTAGAACTTTTTTCTTTTGTGAAAATAGCTTTCCATTATTGGCTGTAGTGCCTCAGCTATTGCTTGTCATATTGAACGTAAGTATCACAGTGATATAACAACATCGGCAGGACCAGGCCACTCCCAAATTACACACATAAGAAGACTGAAGGGAGAGAGAGGGTGAGAATGAAAGCCAGAAATTGAAGCTCTGAACAACTAAAGGCCAATCCAGGCAATATGTCTGCTCACAACTCATGAGTCCTGTAAAATTCAATGTATGTTCATCCACATATTTAAAAACAAAACAGTACGTACTTCTTTCTTCTTTCCTGCAATCAACATCTTTCTTATTTCCAACTTATATTTTGAGGATGCCACTTTTCATTCATGTGTTTTCCTGTGAGTCTTTACTTGGAAATGGAGTCTACTTTTAGCTTCCTCTTTTTTCACCAAGCATCTTTTCCAACTCCCTCTTTTCTTTTTTTTTTTTTTTCTCGTTGTGTTTTTCTTTTTCTTTCTTTTATTATTATTAACTTGAGTATTTCTTATATACATTTGAGTGTTCCCTTTCCCGGTTTCGCAACATCCCCTCCCCCTCCCCTTCCTTATAAGTGTTCCTCCCAACCCTCCCCATTGCTGCCCTCTCCCCAACAGTCTAGTTCACTAGGGGTTCAGTCTTAGCAGGACCCAGGGCTTCCCTTCCACTGGTGCTCTTACTAGGATATTCATTGCAACCCTACTCGGTCAGAGTCCAGGGTCAGTCCCATGTATAGTCTTTGGGTAGTGGCTTAGTCCCTCCGGTTGGTTGGCATTGCTGTACACATAGGGGTCTGAGCTCTTCAAGCTCTTCCAGTTCTTTCTCTGATTCCTTCAACAGGGTTCTGTTCTCAGTTCAGTGGTTTCCTGCTGGCATACCTCTGTATTTGCTGTATTCTGGCTGTGTCTCAAGAGCGATATGCATTCACATTTGATCATCGTCTTGAGTTTCATTTTTCTAGGCATCTGGGTAATTCAAACATTTGAGCTAGCCACTTATCAATGAGTACATATCATGTATGTGCTTTCTGTGATTAGGTTAGCTCCTCAGGATGATGTTTTCAGTTCAACCATTTTGCCCTCTGAATTTCCAAAAGTCATTGTTTTTGATGGCTGAGTAATATTCCATTGTGTAGATGTACCACATTTTCTGTATCCATTCCTCTGTTGAAGGGCATCTGGGTTCTTTCCAGCTTCTGGCTATTATAAATAAGGCTGCGATGAACATAGTGGAGCACGTGTCTTTTTTGTATGTTGGGGCATCTTTTGGGTATATGCCCAAGAGAGGTATAGCTGGATCCTCAGGCAGTTCAATGTCCAATTTTCTGAGGAACCTCCAGACTGATTTCCAGAATGGTTGTACCAGTCTGCAATCCCACCAACAATGGAGGAGTGTTCCTCTTTCTCCACATCCTCGCCAGCATTTGTTGTCACCTGAGTTTTTGATCTTAGCCATTCTCACTGGTGTGAGGTGAAATCTCAGGGTTGTTTTGATTTGCATTTCCATTATGACTAAAGATGTTGAACATTTTTTAGGTGTTTCTCAGCCATTGGCATTCCTCAGCTGTGAATTCTCTGTTTAGCTCTGAACCCCATTTTTAATAGGTTATTTGTCTCCCTGCTGTCTAAATCCTTTCAGTTCTTTTGTATATTTTGGATATAAGCCCCTCTATCTGTTGTAGGATTGGTAAAGATCTTTTCCCCAATCTGTTGGTTGCTGTTTTGTCCTAACTACAGTGTCCTTTGCCTTACAGAAGCTTTTTGCAGTTTTATGAGATCCCATTTGTCGATTCTTGATCTTAGAGCATAAGCCATGGGTGTTTTGTTCAGGAAATTTTTTCCAGTGCCCATGTGTTCCAAATGCTCCCTTAGTTTTTTCTTCTATTAGTTTGAGGTATCTGGTTTGATGTGGAGGTCCTTGATCCACTTGGACTTAAGCTTTGTACAGGGTGATAAGCATGGATCGATCTGCATTCTTCTACATGTTGACCTCCAGTTGAACCAGCACCATTTGCTGAAAATGCTATCTTTTTTTCCATTGGATGGTTTTGGCTCCTTTGTCAAAAAATCAAGTGCCCATAGGTGTGTGGGTTCATTTCTGGGTCTTCAATTCGGTTCCATTGGTCTATCTGTCTGTCTCTGTACCAATACCATGCAGTTTTTATCACTATTGCTCTGTAATACTGCTTGAGATCTGGGATAGTGATTCCCCCTGAAGTCCTTTTATTGTTGAGGATAGTTTTAGCTATCCTGGGTTTTTTGTTATTCCAGATGAATTTGCAGATTGTTCTGTCTAACTCTTTGAAGAATTGGATTGGTATTTTGATGGGGATTGCATTGAATCTGTAGATCGCTTTTGGTAGAATGGCCATTTTTACTATATTAATCCTGCCAATCCATGAGCATGGGAGATCTTTCCATCTTCTGAGGTCTTCTTCAATTTCTTTCTTCAGAGTCTTGAAGTTCCTGTTGTACAAATCTTTTACTTGCTTGGTTAAAGTCACACCGAGGTACTTTATATTATTTGGGTCTATTATGAAGGTTGTCGTTTCCCTAATTTCTTTCTTCGGCCTGTTTCTCTTTTGTGAGGAAGGCTGCGATTTATTGAGTTAATTTTATACCCAGCCACTTTGCTGAGTTGTTTATCGGCTTTAGTAGTTCTCTGGTGGAACTTTTGGGATCACTTAAATATCTATCCTTATCATCTCTGCAAATAGTGATATTTTGACTTCTTCTTTTCGATCTGTATCCCCTTGACCTCCTTTTGTTGTCTGATTGCTCTGGCTAGAACTTCAAGAACTATTGAATAAGTAGGGAGAGAGTGGGCAGCCTTGTCTAGTCCCTGATTTTAGTGGGATTGCTTCAAGTTTCTCTCCATTTAGTTTAATGTTAGCAACTGGTTTGCTGTATATGCTTTTACTATGTTTAGGTATGGGCCTTGGATTCCTATTCTTTCCAGGACTTTTATCATGAAGGGGTGTTGAATTTTGTCAAATGCTTTCTCAGCATCTAATGAAATGATCATGGTTTTGTTCTTTCAGTTTGTTTATAATGGATCACGTTGATGGTTTTCCGTATATTAAACCATCCCTGCATGCCTGGGATGAAGCCTACTTGATCATGGTGAATGATTGTTTTGATGTGCTCTTGGATTCGGTTTGCCAGAATTTTATTGAGTATTTTTGCATCGATATTCATAAGGGAACTTGGTCTGAAGTTCTCTTTCTTTATTGGGTCTTTGTGTGGTTTAGGTATAAGAGTAATTGTGGCTTCATAGAAGGAAATTGGTAGTGCTCCATCTGTTTCAATTTTGTGGAATAGTTTGGATAATATTGGTATGAGGTCTTCTATGAAGGTCTGATAGAATTCTGCACTAAACCCGTCTGGACCTGGGCTCTTTTTGGTTGGGAGACCTTTGACTTCTTCTATTTCTTAGGAGTTATGGGTTGTTTAACTGGTTTATCTGTTCCTGATTTAACTTCGGTTAAATCTGAGAAATTGTCCATTTCCTGCAGATTTTCAAGTTTTGTTGAATATAGGCTTTTATAGTAAGATCTGATGATTTTTTGAATTTCTTCTGAATCTGTACTTATGTCTCCCTTTTCATTTCTGATTTTGTTAATTTGGACACACTCTCTGTGTCCTCTCGTTAGTCTGGCTAAGGGTTTATCTATCTTGTTGATTTTCTCAAAGAACCAACTTTTGGTTCTGTTGATTCTTTCTATGGTCCTTTTTGTTTCTACTTGGTTGATTTCGGCTCTGAGTTTGATTATTTCCTGCCTTCTACTCCTCCTGGGTGTATTTGCTTCTTTTTGTTCTAGAGCTTTTAGGTGTGCTGTCAAGCTGCTGACATATGCTCTTTCCTGTTTCTTTCTGCAGGCACTCAGCGCTATGAGTTTTCCTCTTAGCACAGCTTTCATTGTGTCCCATAAGTTTGGGTATGTTGTATCTTCATTTTCATTAAATTCTAAAAAGTCTTTAATTTCTTTCTTTATTTCTTCCTTGACCAGGTTATCATTGAGTAGAGCATTGTTCAATTTCCACGTATATGTGGGCATTCTTCCCTTATTGTTATTGAAGACCAGTTTTAGGCCGTGGTGGTCTGATAGCACGCATGGGATTATTTCCTATCTTTTCTGTACCTGTTGAGGCCCGTTTTTTGACCAATTATATGGTCAATTTTGGAGAAAGTACCATGAGGAGCTGAGAAGAAGGTATATCCTTTTGCTTTAGGATAGAATGTTCTATAAATATCTGTTAAGTCCATTTGGCTCATGACTTCTCTTAGTCTTTCTACGTCTCTGTTTAATTTCTGTTTCCATGATCTGTCCATTGATGAGAGTGGGGTGTTGAAATCTCCTACTATTATTGTGTGAGGTGTAATGTGTGTTTTGAGCTTTAGCAAGGTTTCTTTTACGTATGTAGGTGCACCTGTATTTGGGGCATAGATATTTAGGATTGAGAGTTCATCTTGGTGGATTTTTCCTTTGATGAATATGAAGTGTCCTTCCTTATCTTTTTTGATGACTTTTAGTTGAAAATTGACTTTATTTTGATATTAGAATGGCTACTCCAGCTTGCTTCTTCTGACCATTTGCTTGGAAAGTTGTTTCCAAGCCTTTCACTCTGAGGTAGTGTCTGTCTTTGTCACTGAGGTGTGTTTCCTGTAGGCAGCAGAATGCAGGGTCCTCGTTGCGTATCCAGTTTGTTAATCTATGTCTTTTTATTGGGGAGTTGAGGCCATTGATGTTGAGAGATATTAAGGAATAGTGATTATTGCTTCCTGTTGTATTCATATTTGGATGTGAGGTTATGTTTGTGTGCTTTTCTTCTCTTTGTTTTGTTGCCAGGGCGATTAGTTTCTTGCTTCTTCTAGGGTATAGCTTGCCTCCTTATGTTGGGCTTTACCATTTATTATCCTTTGTAGTGCTGGATTTGTAGAAAGATATTGTGTAAATTTGGTTTTGTCATGGAATATCTCAACTCCCTCTTTCAAAGTTAGAGCCACACAAGGAATTGCTTAACAATCCTTTATAACTGACAGGCCCATCACTTCTCTGTTAGACCCTGACTTCTCTCTCCAAGGTTGTTTGGGTTTTCACCCTCAAAAGGAAGGATGTGATTGTTCTGTGGAACTCCATGGGGCAGGATGAAGATTAATAGTGGGAAGTAAGAGGAAGAAAAATTGTAACAGCATGTGGAAGCCCTTTCCAATAACTCTAACTATGTGACAATCCCTGGAACCATCCAGGTAGGAGGTGGCCATTTGTCATTGCTCCTGGAAAAAGGGTGCTTGTAGTGTCAGAGCAGAGGACAGTCCTCCAGCTCCCTCCCAGGACCCTCCCAGCTCTGAGTCCATCATTCAGAGAGGACATTTTTCTCAATGTCTTTTTTTTTTTCATTTCCAAAAGCCAAGCCAAAGAACTAAAAATAAAATTAAAATAAAAAACCAAAAAACTCTTTGGCATGGCCCCTAAGTGATTCCCTTACTCAGCCCTGCATGCACTTTGCAGCGTTAGACACCAGTGCCCCCGCTCTTCTGTGCAGTAATGGATCCTAGATGTGCCTTTAAACCATATTTATTTTCTACATTAAAAACATTTAAAACAAATTGGCAAGAATAAAATAAAGGGCCACATTGGCATTAAAGGAAACTGAACAGAATCTCACACCATTCTGATTTCTCAGCCTTCTTTCCCTATCCATCACCACATCAAACTGAAACTCCATTTCTTATGAATCTCTATAACTCTGTTGACATTTCATACTTGCAGGGTTAAAGGATGAATCCCTCCATCGCCCCTCTCTTTTTAGCTTCCAGAAGTCATATATTTTTCTTTCCCTTTGGAAAATTTCTGCTATACTCACCGTCTTAACAGAAATTCTGCTCCAGACAGCTTTGTAAAATTATTATTCTGTGCAGTTGAATTCTCAACCTGATATCCAATATCAAGGAGACAGTGGTGGAAATTCTTCCCAGACGGTGTAAAAGGTAAACTAAGACTGAATCATTTTGAGATTGGCGACCTTTGAGAGAAGCATTCTTTCTGTGCTGACCTAAGACAGATGTGAATGTCTCAATGGTGGAAATCATGTGCTCCTGCAAAGATTTAATGCCAGGCATGAAGGAGCATATATATGACCTAGGCTAATCCTACAAGCAGCGGGATGGGAGGGCGCTTGCTCATACAGTATCTCAATGACCTTAGACGTTCGTTAGCCACAGAAGAACTGCGCTGGTTGTTAAAGCCAGCGTCATATAGACTGTCATAGCCAATGTCATATCTAGATTGTTATTGCTATAACATCCTTTGAGGACTCAGTCATGCCCTTTACCAGCTTAGTCATTCCAAGACAAAGGACATCAGACACGCAGGATACCGACGCAGTACTGGTACGCTGAAGTCATTCAAGACAAAGCAAGCCTTCCGCTCCCTCCCCCACGCTAACTCACTATCCTTCTGTTTTGCTTACGCTCTTCAGCAATAAATAAGCATGAAATGAAATAGAAACGACGCTTGCCATTTCTAGTCCTTTGAGGTGGAAATGGGAATTGAGCCTTTCTTGATAGGCTTATCCCTCACTATACATTCAAATGCAAGGGCTGTGAGAGGGGTTCATAACACAACACACACACACACACACACACACACACACACACACACACATACACACACATAAAATGCCGTATCAGCCTTTTATATAGTTTCACAAAAATCTTTAAACCTAGTGAATCTGTTGAGTCTATTTGCATTTTTTGCTCTGCCATTTTTCAGCTGCTTTCTTTCCAAGAAGTCAAGTCCATTCCTTTATTCCTTAATGTTTCTGTTAAATAAAAAAAAGCATAAAGAGTGCACACAGCACCTTCCCTTGTCACTATAACATACATGTTCTTACCTACCTACTTGTAGAAATAACAGTTTGTCATATATATTTGATACTCCTGGAATCCAGCATGTTAATTCATTTCCAAGGCTAGTTATTTGGCTGAAAGTACAAGCCTGAGAGACATTTGTGACTTCTGTGTATGTCTTTGAGGGGACAGGGAGGTTGGACACTACTGGGACCAGCCTTAAAAGAAGCTAATGCTACCATGTGTCATGCTAGCACCTGTGAGCTCCAGCCACCAGTCCATTATCAGTGTCAATGATCATAGACCTTGGGAAAGCTTTCTTTCTTACTTCCCTCTTTCCTAACAGCCAGATGACCTGGAAGGGAACTGAGACAAGTGGGAAATGGCTGAATTATCCCAAGGAATGAGGAAATGGTGTCTTTGATCCAATGGCAGAATGTTTATCATTTTGAAATGGGATAGGCTTTTTAAAAACAAATATAGTAAATATTCAAATCAGAAGACACAACTATGAGCCGAAATAAGAAGTGGAAAGCAATTATTGTTTCAGGAATGGGGGACGAGTGGCAGCAGTGGTGGCTTCTCACTCTAGCTAGTATTGGACACAATGGTACCTTCCGGTCTTTGACTTGCTATTACACACCGAAGGTCAGAAGGGCAGGGACAAGACTGTCAAAGGTATACAGCAGTGGCAGAAAACCACATCTTCTACTTCAGTCCCATTGTCTGGTGATTATTTTTGAAAGTTAAGCACTAAGAATCTAAGGTTCACAAGAACTTCCAGAAATTTCTTTATTTTGAAGTGAAACTTTTGGGGTCTGGAGATGTGGCTCAGTGGTTGAGAGCACTGACTGCTCTTCCAGAGGTCCCGAGTTCAATTCCCAGCAACCACATGGTGGCTCATAAATATCAGAAATGTGATCCAATCCCTTCTTCTGATGTGTCTGAAGACAGTAACAGTGTACTTACATTTATAAAATAATTAAATATTAAAAAAAGAAGATGGAAAGTTTGGAACTTCTATCTCATTTTTCTTCTGATCTCTCTCTCTATGTTTCTGAGATCTTCACATGGTTGTCTTTTGGGGACTCCCTTGTAGAGATGTCCTTCCCAGGTAGTCTACCGCAACTTTTCATTATGCAAAAGCTGTTAATGATCTCTTCATTCCAGAGTTAATTATAAAGAAAAGTTCCAGAGACTTTAAGCTTTACTAACATGTTTACACTAATGTATATTGTATTTTTAAAATGGATTAACCAAGTTCTGAGATTATTTGAAGTGTGTCCGTTTTCAAAATTTAATTAGAACACATCAGCAACATTCTCCCTGTCGTTCTCCTCCTTCCAACTCTTTTCATGTCGTCTCCCTTCATTCTTTTTCAAATTCATGGCCTCTTTTTTTAAAAAGTATTATTGCAGGAAGGGGTGAGGGGTGGATGGGGAGGGGAACACCCTTAGAGAAGAAGAGGAGGGAGATGGGATAGGGGGCTTATGTTTGGGAAACTGGGAAAGGGAATAACATTTGAAAAGTAAATAAAAAGAATTCAATTTTTAAAAAAGCCATCACAAAGACAAAAAAGTATTATTGTTAGATAAATATGCATAAATAAGATATAACCTACTGAGTCTGTCTAGGCTGACCACTTGCTATTGGATAATGATTTAGGGGGCACATTCCCTGGAACTCTCCCTCTCTCAGAAGTTGTTAGCTGCCTGTTGCTGTTCGTCTACACTCTAGAGCTCTATGATATATCCTGTACCCACATTGGAATGTCAACTCTCATCGCTTGTGACTTTTAATCTAACCGCAATACTGTTTAAACATCTGAGTGTACTACAGATATCAGAAAGAGGACTTTCCAGAGATTCTGACCCCTCCCCACTCCCACACCTCTTCCTATAACAACCTATCAGATGATTGAGTTTTGCTACATCTAACCACCATTATCTTTTTACTTCAGTATCTTTCTTCCCAGAGGTCATATTAGTGTATTTTAATTGTTAAAACAACGAACTTATAGTGAATGAAGCCAAGCACATCTGAGTATGAGACATACACTTATGTAAAGTGAGAGGACATCACACCCTTATGCTGTGAAGTGAGTTGGATAATAGGTATCTTTAGAAAAAAGTTTCTCTCGTCGATGCTTTTTATACATTTCAGCTTTGACTAGTATCTAATGGAATACCAAAACCGAATTTCATATTAATTTTAGAACACTGATGCCTATAGATCTACAGTATATGTCTAGCATAGCTTCTTTCCAGGTTAAGCCAGACTCAGGATCATAGCTGGTACAAGTTTTCATCTTGGCTTAGCAGTCACTCATGCATAGAAGATGTCTGTCGAAGCCACTATACAATATTTGTACATCTGACACTCATTACATAGATGATATTAGTATATAGCAAGATGTTAAAATCAATTTTTCTAAACTCATTGTTTAGCTTGATCAGCATTTTCCCAATTTATATTCCAAAGTGAGCTGATTCATCAAGGAGACTTGGCGAATGGTTTTGTGACTGATAACTGATCATATATAAAGGGGATTTGATCTCCATATCAAATACATGATGCAAATTCATACTCCTCACCCTGTCCAAATGGAGCATGGAGCTTAGTCCACATGCTACAGGTATGGGGACTTCATTGGACCAGTCAGGTAATTTATGTAATTTTCTTGTGGTATGAAAGAGTAAAGTTATGTTTGATGAATACTCAAGAACTGAGCAAGTGACTGTGTTCATAGCTGCTTGTACCCAGAATAAGTAAATACGTCAGTTTGATGGAACATTCTCCATGTCCCTAGCTTGATAGGTCAAACATACAAGGATGTTTTTCATGGGTTTGAAGGGACTGTCTATAAGAACCTGGTCATAGCTGCCTTATGGAACTTGTCTGGTGAGCTAATGAAAGAAAAAGGGAACAACTTGGTAGGATATGTTTGTGCTGTCAAGGTAACCTCAGGTGGACGATCTTCAACAGTTAAGTAGAGGGAGTGTGGGATCAGTGCAGAGTGTTCCTCACACAGGGAGTCAGCACTACCACAGCTGTAGAAAACCAAGGGCAGATGACAAACGTAACAGTAAAGTAACAACTTTCTACACAATCACACACATGCATACGTGTGCACATACATGCACACACACACATACATGCATGCAGGCATGCACACCCAAAGATGTATACACATGCAGGCATGCACACATGGCATGCACTCATGGCATGCACACACATGTATGCACATTCATACACACACATGCACACATAAACAATTATGCACACACACAAACACACACACATGCACATACACATGCATGCAGGCATGCACATCCAAACACACCCATGCACACACATATGCACACACAAACATGCACACACATGCATGCACATATATGCTCACACATGCACACATAAACAGTGTGCACACATATATGTGCACACACACACACACACACACACACATATACACGTGCTTCCATCCCAAGATGATCCACAGATAATAACGTTTTATTTACTTATTTTGAGTTGGGATTTTGTGAACCCAAGACTGACTCTCCTGCCCCAGCCTTTCAAGTGCTAGAATTACCAGTGTTGTTGCTATGCCTGGCTGGATAATGGCTTTTCAGATCATTAGACATAGGTACCGTGAGTATCAAATGAATTTTGTGAAGCACAGGTGTTTTAGAAAACCTGTAATTTAATACACAAAAATCAGGACAATTAGCTAGAAGATGAATGAAACAATCATTTTCCCTCCAATCCCATAATAAATACCTGGTTTAGTTTTTAACTAAACCACATTTTAAGGAAACACATCTTAGGCATTTAATAATAGGAATATGATAAACAAAATTCAAATGGTGTGCTTCTGATAATCAATAATCTTGGCCTAAATCAAAATTCTCAATGTCTATTTATTTTCTTAATCATTACAGAAATAGCATGCAATCGATCTTTAACGAGAGTTACAGTTGCAGAAAAATCCTTGTCCTATGAACAGGAAAACCTTCACATGGATATGTACATTAATATCTTTAGCCAAAGGAGAAGATGATGCAAAAAGCCAATGTTTGGAAAGGGTTACATGTGGCATGCCCAAGGTTTATTCTTGCAGTGTTTGCTGGGATGTCTGCTTTCTAGTGGGACACGCCCACCATCACTACTCCAGAGACAAATAGCCTGTGTTCTAAACATGCAAGTGACTCCTTTGCCTCAAATAGAGTGTTATGATTTAACCAATACTGAATTGGACCACTCGATTTGGTTACATTTTGTGAGGGCCTAGTCACTGGTGGGCCATTTTTAGACTCATCCAAAAATGTGCCACACATTTTAGCGAATGTGTTAACTATTGCCGTAGTAGGGTTTTCAAGAATTAATTGCGATCATCTTATTATGGTAGCTATAGTAGTTACTTTTCTCATAGCAAAATACATAGTAAAAGCAAAGGGAAGGAGGGGTTCTTTCAGCCCACAGGTTGAGGGTCTAGTCTATACAAGCACGGTGACAGGAGCATGAGGTAGTTGGTCACGTTGCATCTGCAATCATAAAGTAGAGAGTGAGGCAAAGGGACTCTCAGCTCCTTTTCTCTTTCTTGCTCAGTGCCTGGACCTCAGCCTATGAGATGGTACCACTCCCATTGAAAAGGAATCTTCCCTCCTCGGATAAACCTTTCTGGAAACTTTATTATAGACATCAGCAGTGTGCTTCCACAATGATTCTAGGTCTGGTCAGGAGCTGTCAAAAACTAACCATTAGCATAATCTTACTGTTTTGACCACTTCAGTTCTTTGCCTCCTGGATAAAAGACTTTTAATTCAAGTTACTAGATGGGTCCTAGATAAAAAAGAAGGATTTGGTGCATGGATGGGTTGGGACCAGGAGACCAATCATGGCCTTTTGTCCTTCAGATTTTTTTCTATCATATACTAAAAATAAAATATGGAACACATTAGTGAGACTCAGATTTACTATTTTAAATTTCTTATGTTCACAAAAAGTTTTCTATTAGCAAACTTAGAAGTTACAATTTATAAGTTCTATTTGTCATCTTCATATCAAAATACCTGAGAAAACAATTTTAAAACAGGAAAGCCATATTTTGGGCCATGTTTTCAGATGTTTTGATCCATAGATAGTTGACTTCCTTGCTTTAGGTCTGTCCTACTAAGTTGCAGACATCATGACTGAAGGACACAGTCAAGAAAAGCTACTTACCTCATGATAGACAGGAAGTAGAGAAACAGACAAGAGGGAACCTGGAAGAAGAAATGCCTAACATAATCTTGAGTTTTGTAATGTGCTTCTGTCAATCATACCCTGCTTCCTAATTATCCACTAAGCTACGAATGATTCTATTGATCCAGTCACCTCTCAGTTGTTCCCCATCGGGGAACCCAGCATTCAGTATGTCAGCCTTTTGATGGTGTATTTCATACACAAACAGTAATATGTCATTATGAATTTGATACAATGACACAAGTCACATTAATTATATACTCATTCATTTGTTTTAAAGTATATATTGTATTTTTTCAGAAAGTTCACACTACTCTATACCTACTTAAGAATTATTAATGTAAATTTAAAGTTGAGTAAAACTGCTAATTATAATTTGTTATTTGGGTTAAGGATCGAGGTACGTGTATTTCAGTAAAAATAGCTAATTCTGGCATGGATAATTTGTAAATTAGTAGTTTAAACACATGGCCTTGAGAGTTTAACATCTGTGAAAATGTTTGCTGAACATTTGATGTTAAGTAGTGCTAGAGAAGACAATGTATTATCATGTGTTCTCTATGCAAGTCCATGAACAAAAATAAATAAATAAATAAATAAATAAACTATCACCAAGATTGAGTCTTGTGTTCATTTAAAGAATTCCACAAACTCAATATTCAGATATCATTATAAATGAACAAATCAGTTTAAGGAATCGCTCAAGTGATGAAGTGTTATAAAAGTGATGGATCCCCAAACACACAACTGGTACCTAATCTCTGATCATTGCTCTTACACAGGATTCCTGTGCAGAGCAAAAAGAGGCCATAGCTTTCAATAAGGTTGGGGGGAAGCCAGGTATAATTACATAGGAAACTTACCAGAAAAATTCAAAGTCTATTTGAAAAGACAACCACAGATAATAGTCCAAGAGTTGTATTAACAAATGTGAAAATAATCAAACAATCAACATATTGTTTGCAGGGAAAACTGTTTTCTTTTCCATGGATAATGAGGTGAGTTACATCTCTGTGCTTTAAAATCTGCATCAGACCTTTCTGAGAATTAATCTTGGCTCTCATAATTTAGATATTTAGATGACATGTCAGCAAAGGACAATTTAAGTGATGAAATGCAAATTTGAATACATTAAATATGAAGTTATGTGTTAAGAAATCCTACTTTGAGATACAAGAATTGTAGTACAATATGGCATAATATATGAGCCAACACTAGATAAGGATGAAAAGAGGACCAAATGCAAAGAGAAGATCATAGGTCAGGTGGCCGAGCAAATTGGATATTACACAAAAGGATGCAGGCTAACGTAAGAGGTGGGGATAAAGTTGACCAACTGAAGCTTTCTAATTTTTCAGATTTCTAATTTTTCAAATCTAAGATTTTGAAGCATGCTACTGTAAAGATCTGGAAACAATCTACAGAGAAGGAAGATAAATTCCTATTGCTGAAGATGCAATGCACTTCAGATACAGAGCTCTTAGCTAAAACTGACCTGAGTTCTCCCCTCCCTCAAGACTAGCTTTCATGGTGCTAGAAGTACCATGCAGGCTTTCAAAGGGGGAAGCAACCAACAGTCCTACCAAGCTATGATACCCATGAACCCAATCAATTACCAGCATGACACAATAATCCTAAGTGTATTATAGTGGCATGCATGCCTTGGTGGTAATTAGTATCTCTAGTTAGACTGAAGACTCACAAGAGGAAGACCATGCCTGATACTGGAGACCTAGACTACTGCCCAGGGCTAGAGGATACTGGAGAAGAATATTTGATCAATACTTTTCTAAACTAGCATAATCCCAAACTATAAGGACAATCCTTGTCCTTATATCCATAAATAATGGTGTGCTCATGTCTCACCAAGAAAATTTCTCTTTGCAACAGACATGGAATGTTACAGAACACCACAGCCAATAAAAATGCTAAGTTGTGAAGCCCAGTTTCAAGGGATACATCTAAAACACAACTCCTGTACCTAAGGCCCAGGGAACATTGCAGAAGTGGGGCTGGAAGACTGCAAGCGTCAAAGGATCAGGGAGTTTGCTGAGACTGTGTCTCCTGGTAATATCAGAAGCTGCACTCATAAAGTCTCACCAGGATGACTGCCTAAGCATGAGCTGAGTGAGGGTAACAAAGCCTCCATGCCAAAGTGGACAGGGAAAGCCCAGGAAGCCTCAACTGGACAGAAAGAACTACAGGCAACTAAGGAGTGAAGAGTGGGAAGATAAAAAACAATTGTTTCTCTAATAACAAATGGTCATCCCTGAAAGCATACATTCAAGTAATTATACAGACTGACCAAGTTGCATTTATGAATATGTATATACTTATGAATATACATTAGGCATATGTATACACAAACACATACTTATATACATGCAACAATTAAAGAAAAGAGGTCGCAGATTTGAAAGAGAGCAAGGAAATGCTATATGAAAAGGTTCGGTGAGAGGAAAGAGAAGGGGGAAATGGTGTAATTATAATCTCAAAAGTGAAAAAAAGTAAATTAAAGAATAAATACAACCAGAAGGCTTTTGAAAAGGAGGTGGGGACCGGTAACAAGGCTGTGAATTTGTGGGGTTGTCACTATGGTAGAAAGGATGCGACTGATTTCTCTAGTCAAGGATTTTAGCTCGAGATAGTCCATCCTCTTTGCTCTCTTTTTCTAAGTAATGAATTCAGATCGAACAACATCTTTCTTGTCTTCCCCATTTTTCCATCATTCCTCACAACCAAAGGAGACAGGAGGCAGGCTCTCATATACCCAAAGTTGTCAAATGTAGCTGAGGGTGACCATGGACTTCCGATCTTCTGCTCCTACTGCCTGAGTGCTGGGATTACAAGCATTTGTCATCAAGGCTAGTTTACACTGTGCTGTGGACCTAACTGGTTTGTATGTGCTCAGTAAATGCTGTACCAAATGAGGTAGGACCATATGCTACACTCTAATCTTCTCCTTGTCATTACTTGTCTTTGGTCAAAAATCACCCTTATCTAGTATTTCGTCATGTATTACTCTACATGTTCTCTTGTAATGGGAGTTACTCTTTTACTTTAGTGCAAAGGAACCTGGAGGCTGGACTTGTAATTGGATTAAATTGCAGTTACACATTAGACTACCAAGTATCTCTTCCAAGCTTTGCAAGCCAAGACTCCAGTTCCGAGTGAGACCTTGTCCCAGTAAATAAAGTAGAAAATGGTGGACGAAGACATCTGACAAACCACTGGTCTCTACTTGGCATGTGCACACATATGCAAACAAATACACACATGCAAGCATGACACACACACGCGCGCGCACGCACACACAGACACACACACACACACACACACAGAGTGAAAATGGAAATCTTTCAAAATACACATACTACCCTGTGGTATTTTAGATGTAAAGAATAATAGCTTACCTAGCTCATCTCTAAAACTATAAAATGAGATAAGAAATCGCAGACACTAACAGGATGATCCCAGTGTCAGCCCATAGTGTTCCTCTTGTCATGGATGTACTAGCATTCCCTTGTCCTGTAGTGTTCGCATGCACATGTTTCAGTAATTACTATAGAAGAATTTCCCCACACACTAACATGGAACAAGATTTTCAGGCACAGGGCCTCACATCAGACAGTCTGGGATTTGGAATTTTTATCAAGTAAAAGAAACAGAAAAACAGATGCGAATAGCCATTATTTAATTGCTAAAAACAGGCTTACTCAATATCACGTTGCTTTGAGAGAAGACTCTCAAATTTATGAAGTATTAATCATTAAGAATAGGGATAAAAATGTTTTCTTAACATTTCCATGCCCTTGCTTCCTCAGGTCTGGGAATGAAGACAGGAACTTGGTACATAAAAGTAGTAATCACCAAGACTGGGCATTTCCCCTAATCCCTTTCTATAACACGCATCGAGAGGGGGCGCGCTAAAAAAAAGAACCCAAACCCTTCTTTCCTTTTCTACCTTCCTGGGCACCTGGCTGCCATTTCGTAAATGTCAGTACGGTTAATGAGCGCCAGAGTTAGCAGATGGGCTGGTACGTTTCCCCTGTCTGACTCTTATATTAGCCGGTAGGATTTCTTGTTATTTCCCATAATACCCCATTCAGCTGATCAATTAGGTACAGTGAGAGGGAGGCATTTGGTATTTGTTCAAGACAAAGATCTGCATCAGAGATTACCCAAGACTCAGCTGAAAACATCATTCGTGAATTCATTTACTAATTTCCCTTAAAGCCTCAACCATGAAAATATTTTCAAGCCCCACACTTGACAGACTGCCTTCACAGCTCATCTCTTCTGTCCCCAGACCGAGCTATTGGACCACAGTGTGAGATTTTACATTACGTCTTCCCTAACATTGGTATGAAAATTGGCTTCATTATGCTATAGACTGGGGTAAATTCCTACCGGGTTTTCGAAGAAATACCGCGTTCCATTTGTGCAGAGTCCTGAATGGTGGCGGGCATGCTCCCTGGAGCAGCTCCCATTCTTCGGGGACTATTTTCAAGTCAGAAGCCAGTGGTGTCTTTGGATTGTGCTTTTCTTCCCGTGGCAGTGTGTCTTTTGGTCATTTTGCTTCTCACAAGGGCCCAGCAGGTGGCTGTGGCAAAATGAGTAAAAATCAATTCTATTTTGGTGGTTGTGGGTAATAAAATCAGCTATTGTGATGATGGAGAGGACATAGAAGTTCCTGGCTGTAATGAGGTTTATGGATTATCTGTGCCTCGGTGATCAAGGCTCACCTTTCCTCCGCGGGGAGCTGGGAGATGTCTAGGAAGAAAAACATCCAGCTTTATGAATTTGTTTGGCTATCACCTTGACTGTTCACTTTTCTTTAATCCTAAAAGTGGTGGTGGTGAAAGCCCAAGTGTGATATGTAGTTATGAAATAAGAACAAACCTTTCCCTCTCCCACAGTCCTGTTCCCAGGAAGTAATCTGATTTGAGAGGTTTCTGTTTTTAAATTTCTGGTTAACGATCTCTACTGATAGCAATAGCGTTCTTATTTTTCGACTAGGAACCAAAGAATTCAGCCCACTTACACAACTAGGCTTCTCCTCGTTCAGCTTCAATTTAATAGTTTAGCTCTTTCATGGGCTACTTTTGCAATTTCAAACAGTGTATTTTAAACGAATGCTGTAAGCACTTATGAAAATATATTTAATATACATTCATATGTAGATATATTAGCCATCTATAACCTATTTGCATATATCTACTCTAGGTTATTTTTTTACTTTCTACCATGTAAGATAAATAATGAATATTTATTGCCTATCTATACTTTGCTTTATAGAGTTTATCTTTAAAAAAAACAAAGTTAAATAATTGTATAAATATTCATTTAACATAATTCAGCAGGAAGGAACCTATGCAAATGCTAATATTTTCCCTGTATCAAAATCAGAACTCTCTGAGGAATTTTTGCTGAAATGGTCAAAATCATGCTCTGTTTTAACTTGTTTATAAATATATAAAAATTCTTTAGTACTTTCATGCATAATAGATATTAAAACTTTCAGCATTTGTGGACTTTTATATGAAAAGAATAATACAATTTCACTTAATTCCAAAATTACTTATACTCTGTATGTAACAGGAGTTCATTTTCTTCCTGAAAACATTGTTTTTCAATGTCCTCTAACTACCTGCTTTGATGTTTCTTAACCCATTTTCTGGATTTATCTCTTCATAGCTTTGTCATATCTAGTTTAATTCCACAGTTCTAGAAACCCTTATGCTGATCTTTCTTGGATTCTCTTTCAGTTTTTACTGCTTACCCTAGAAATACTATTTTTTTTTTCAGAAATACTGGGTAAAAGATTAGAAGTGTTTGTATGACTGAAAATATCTCCCTTTTCCCCTGTACTGTGCTGACATTTGGTCTGGGTATAATATCATGTGTATATATATATGTATGGGTACATACATGGACACCAGTGTGGACAAGTTTCATAGTATTTCCTATATTGTCTTTTGGTGTCTTAGGTGGTGACGATTTGATCATTGCTTTTGTTAATAATACCTTCTAACCTTTGTTCTAGAAAGTTTAGAAATATACTTTTCTTCCGTCTTTGAAACTTGAATTCTTTTACTCTCCTGCTCCACATTGGGCTAGCACTGAATGCCAAGAAGATCCATTTCAGTTCTAAATGATGATGTGTTGTGTTAATTTAAATTTTATTCTTCTCCTCCAAATTCGTTCTTTATAAAATATGCATTGTTTTACACAACCCCTAATGGCTTCATAACTGAACATTTCCATGCTATTTTTTTTTACTGTTTTTATATATTGTTTTAAAATCCTAAGGTAAAAAGTCAATTCTACCATATCCCACTTCTGTTTTTTTTTTTCTATCTTTATTAAATTGGGTATTTCTTATTTACATTTCAAATGTTATTCCCTTTCCCGGTTTCCAGGCCAACATATCCCTAACCCCTCCCTCTCCCTTTCTATATGGATGTTCCCCTCCCCATCCTCCTCTCATTACCACCCTCCCCCCAAGAATCCTGTTCACTGGGGGTCCAGCCTTGGCAGGGCCAAGAGCTTCCCCTTCCACTGGTGCCCCTACTAGGCTATTCATTGCTACCTATGAGGTTGGAGCCCAGGGTCAGTCCAAGTATAGTCCTTGGGTAGTGGCTTAATCCCTGGAAGCTCTGGTTGGTTGGCATTGTTGTTCATATGGGGTCTCAAGTTCCTTCAGCTCTTTCAATCCTTTCTCTGATTCCTTCAATGGGGGTCCCGTTCTCAGTTCAGTGGTTTGTTGCTGGCATTTGCCTATATATTTGCCATATTCCGGCAGTGTCTCTCAGAGAGATATACATCAAGTACCTGTCAAACTGCTCCTCTTTGCTTCATCCACCTTATCTAGTTTGGTGGCTGTATATGTATGGGCCACATGTGAGGCAGGCTCTGAATGGGCGTTCCTTCAGTCTCTGTTCTAAACTTTGCCTCCTTATCCCCTCCTAAGGGTATTTTTGTTCCTCTTTTAAAGAGGGAGTGTAGCATCTGCATTTTTGTCATCCTTCTTGAGTTTCATGTGTTCTGTGCATCTTGGGTAATTCAAGCATTTAGGCTAATATCCACTTATCAATGAATGCATACATGTGTGCTTTTCTGTGATTGGGTTACCTCACTCAGGATGATATTTTCCAGTTCCATCCATTTGCCTATGAATTTCATAAAGTCATTGTTTTTGATAGCTGAGTAGTATTCCATTGTGTAGATGTACCACATTTTCTGTATCCATTCTTCTGTTGAAGGGCATCTGGGTTCTTTCCAGCTTCTGGCTATTATAAATAAGGCTGCTATGAACATAGGGGGCATGTGTCTTTGTTGTATCTTGGAGCATATTTGGGTAAGAAGCCCAAGAGAGGTATAGCTGGGTCCTCAGGTAGTGCAATGTCCAATTTTCTGAGGAACCTCCAGACTGATTTCCAGAGTGGTTGTACCAGTTTGCAATCCCACCAACAATGGAGGAGTGTTCCTCTTTCTCCATATCCTCGCCAGCATCTGCTGTCACCTGAGTTTTTTATTTTAGCCATTCTGACTGGTGTGAGGTAGAATCTCAGGGTTGTTTTGATTTGTATTTTCATTATGACTAAAGATGTTGAACATTTCTTTAGGTGCTTCTCAGCCATTCGGCATTCCTCAGCTGTGAATTCTTTGTTTAGCTCTGAACCCCATTTTTAATAGGGTTATTTGTCTTCCTGCAGTCTAACTTCGTGAGTTCTTTGTATATTTTGGATATAAGCCCTCTATCAGTTGTAGGATTGCTAAAGATCTTTTCCCAATCTGTTGGTTGCCTAACAACAGTGTCCTTTGCCTTACAGAAGCTTTGTAGCTTTATGAGATCTCATTTGTCGATTCTTGATCTTAGAGCGTAAGCCATTGGGGTTTTTTATAGGAAATTTTCTCAAGCGCCCATGTATTCGAGATTCTTCCCCACTTTTTCTTCTATTAGTTTGAGTGTATCTGGTTTGATGTGGAGGTCCTTGATCCACTTGGACTTAAGCTTTGTGCAGGATGATAAGAATGAATCGGTCTGCACTCTTTTACATGCTGACCTCCAGTTGAACCAGCACCATTTGCTGAAAATGCTGTCTTTTTTCCATTGGATGGTTTTGGCTCCTTTGTCAAAAATCAAGTGACCATAGGTGTGTGGGTTCATTTCTGGGTCTTCAATTCTATTCTACTGGTCTACCTGTCTGTCTCTGTACCAATACCATACAGTTTTTATCACTATTGCTCTGTAATACTGCTTGAAGTCAGGGATAGTGATTGTTGAGGATAGTTTTAGCTATCCTGGGGTTTTTGTTATTCCAGATGAATTTGCAAATTGTTCTGTCTAACTCTATGAAGAATTGGATTGCAATTTTGATGGGGATTGCATTGAATCTGTAGATCACTTTTGGTAAAATGGCCATTTTTACTATATTAATCCTGCCAATCCATGAGCATGGGAGATCTTTCCATCTTCTGGGGTCTTCTTCAATTTCTTTCTTCAGAGGCTTGAAGTTCTTATCATACAGATCTTTTATTTGCTTGGTTAAAGTCACACCGAGATATTTTATATTATTTGGGACTATTATGAAGGGTGTCATTTCCCTAATTTCTTTCTCAGCTTGTTTCTCTTTTATGTCAAGGAAGGCTACTGATTTGAGTTAATTTTATACCCAGCCACTTTGCTGAAGTTGTTTATCAGCTTTAGTAGTTCTCTGGTGGAACTTTTGGGGTCACTTAAATATACAATCATATCGTCTGCGAATAGTGATATTTTGACTTCTTCCTTTCCAATCTGTATCCCTTTGATCTCCTTTCTCTGTCTGATTGCTCTGGCCAGGACTTTGAGAACTATATTTAATAAGTAGGGAGAGAGTGGGCAGCCTTGTCTAGTCCCCGATTTTAGTAGGATTGCTTCAGGTTTCTCTCCATTTAGTTTACTGTTAGCTACTGGTTTGCTGTATATGGCTTTTACTATGTTTAGGTATGGGCCTTGAATTCCTATTCTTTCCAGGACTTTTATCATGAATAGGTGTTGAATTTTGTCAAATACTTTCTCAGCATCTAATGAAATGATCATGTGGTTTTTATCTTTCAGTTTGTTTATATAGTGGATTACGTTGATGGTTTTTCTTATATTAAACCATCCCTGTGTCCCTGGAATGAAGCCCACTTGATCATGATGGATGATTGTTTTGATGTGCTCTTGGATTCGGTTTGCAAGAACTTTATTGAGTACCTTTGCGTTGACATTCATAAGGGAAATTGGTCTGAAGTTCTCTTTCTTTGTTGGGTCTTTGTGTGGTTTAGGTACAAGAGTAATTGTGGCTTCATAGAAGGAATTCGGTAGCGCTCCATCTGTTTCAATTTCGTGGAATAGTTTGGATACTATTGGTATGAGGTCTTCTATGAAGGTCTGATAGAATTCTGCACTGAACCCATTTGGACCTGGGCTCTTTTTGGTTGGGAGACTTTTAATGACTGCTTCTATTTCTTTAGGAGTTATGGGGTTGTTTAAATGGTTTATCTGTTCCTGATTTAACTTCGGTACCTGGTATCTGTCTAGGAAGTTGTCCATTTCCTCCGGGTTTTCAAGTTTTGTTGAATATAGGCTTTTGTAGTAGGATCTGATGATTTTTTGAATTTCCTCTGGTTCTGTTATTATGTCTCTCTTTTCATTTCTGATTTTGTTAATTTGGGCACACTCTCTGTGTCCTCTGGTTAGTCTGGCTAAGGGTTTAAAAAATCTTGTTGATTTTCTCAAAGAACCAGCTTTTGGTTTTCTTGATTCTTTGTATAATCCTTTTTGTTTCTACTTGGTTGATTTCAGCTCTGAGTTTGATTATTTCCTGCCTGCTACTCGTCCTGGGTGTGTTTGCTTATTTTTGTTCAGGAGCTTTTAGGTGTGCTGTCAAGCTGCTGATATATGCTCTCTCCTGTTTCTTTCTGTAGGCACTCAGAGCTATGAGTTTTCCTCTTAGCACAGCTTTTATTGTGTCTCATAAGTTTAGGTGTGTTGTACCTTCATTTTCATTAAATTTAAGAAGTCTTTAATTTCTTTCTTTATTTCTTCCTTGACCAGTTTATCATTGAGTAGAGCATTGTTCAACTTACATGTACATGTGGGCGTTCTTCCCTTATTGTTGTTGAAGACCAGCTTTAGCCCATGGTGGTCTGATAGGACGCATGGGATTATTTCTATCTTTCTGTATCTATTGAGGCCTGTTTTATGACCAATTATATGGTCAATTTTGGAGAAAGTAACATGAGGTGGTGAGAAGAAGGCATATCCTTTTGTTTTAGGATAGAATGTTCTATAAATATCTGTTAAGTCCATTTGGTTCATGACTTCTCTTAGTCTGTCTATGTCTCTGTTTAATTTCTGTTTCCATGATCTGTCCATTGATGAGAGTGGGGTGTTGAAATCTCCTACTATTATTGTGTGAGGTTCAATGTGAGCTTTGAGCTTTATTAAGGTTTCTTTTATGTATGTAGGTGCCCTTGTATTTGGAGCATAGATATTTAGGATTGAGAGTTCATCTTGGTGGATTTTTCCATTGATGAATATGAAGTGTCCTTCCTTATCTTTGTTGATGACTTTTGGTAGAAAATCGATATTAGAATGGCTACTCCAGCTTGCTTCTTCCAACCATTTGCTTGGAAAGTTGTTTTCCAGCCTTTTACTTTGAGGTAGTGTCTGTCTTTGTCTCTGAGGTGTGTTTCCTGTAGGCAGCAAAATGCTGAGTCCTCATTATATATCCAGTTTGTTAATCTGTGTCTTTTTATTGGGGAATTGAGTCCATTGATGTTGAGAGATATTAAGAATAGTGATTGTTGCTTCCTGTTATCTTCGTATTTGGAGGTGAGATTATGTTTGTGTGCTTGTCTTCTCTTTGTTTTGTTTCAACACGATTATTTCTTGCTTTTTCTAGGGTGTAGCTTGCCTCCTTATGTTGGGCTTTACCATTTATTATCCTTTGTAGGGCTGGAATTGTTGAAAGATAGTGTAAATTTGGTTTTGTCATGGAATATCTTGGATTCTCCATCTATGTTAATTGAGAGTTTTGCTGGATACAGTAACCTAGGCTGGCATTTGTGTTCTCTTAGGGTCTGTATGACATCTGTCCAGGATCTTCTGGCTTTCATAGTCTCTGGTGAGAAGTCTGGTGTAATTCTGATCAGTCTGCCTTTATATGTTATTTGACCTTTTCCCTTACTGCTTTTAATATTCTTTCTTTGTTTTGTGCATTTGGTGTCTTGACTATTATGTGATGGGAGGAATTTCTTTTCTGGTCCAATCTATTTGGAGTTCTGAAGGCTTCTTATATGTTTATGGGCATCTCTTTCTTTAGGTTAGGCAAGTTTTCTTCTATGATTTTGTTAAAGATTTTACAACAAGTTGCTCTTTCATTACTACTTTAGGTCTAACTTGCAAGACCTAACACAGTATTCTGAGAAAAGCATGAATCCATCCATGACAATTTTATCTTCCCTAAAGTACCTTTCAATAAGTCTCATCTCTTAAAACTTCTATCATCTTGGAGAGCAAGCATTCAAGCGTATGAACCTCTACAGGACATACTTTGTGCAAGAGTCCTTTATTTAAAAAAATTAAATATAATTAATATAAGGCAATTATGCTTGAAATTCCTCAAGACTCTTTCTTATAGACTAATTTATTTTGAAATAGCAGGATTTGGCTTTTTTTTTTTACTTTTTGCAAATTTATAATTTTTTAATCTCTCTGAACACACTATATAAAATATTTTCAAATTTGGAATCATTCCTTATTAAGATCAGTTGTTTTAGTACTCCCCTCCCCCTACTTTTGTATAGCTATTTTTTCCCCTCAAAATCTAAATTTAATCAATTTTTCTGAAACCAACATTTTAATACTTCTAGGATCAAGAATCATCTTTGAATTAATAGTATTTCATACCATCATTAAAATGCATTCTTCTCAAATGGTATATAAAACAGTATGTTCTATTAGAGACATCACTTCTGTTATAATTAAACAAATTAATTGGCAATCTGTAGTTGGGTTTTAGTTCCATGATGTTTTGTAACCTGCCCTGGGTTTTTAGACCGATATTTAGGTTTCCATACCTGGGGATTTGAGCCATGGATAGTGGGTTTCGATTGGCAAGCTTCAGTTGAGGTTGCATGAGTGGAGAAAGCACAAGGGTAGATGAATAAACCTTTGTTCCAGAGTGTGAGACACAAAAGAGCCATTTCATCTTTTTAAATGCAGGTTCTCATTCTGACAAGTTTTTTCTACTGCATGCTGAGACAGGGGTTAAAATCAGACATTAATTATTGTTACTGTTCTCTAAGATGTTTGCCATCTGGACTTTGCCTTACTCCTGGTGATGGTTAATTTTGTCAATTAGACAGGAGTTAGAATCACTTAGGGATTTTTTTCTCTGTGAATACCTGTCAGAGAGTTTTATGTGAACTCAACCCCAAGTGTGGGTAGCATAGTTCCATGGGAGGGGAGTCTTGACAGAATAAAAGGAAGTGGTGAGCATGGCACTAGAATTAATGTCTTTCTTTCCTGAGTGTGTATGCAATGTGAATGGCTGCTTCACACTGCTGTCATGACTAAAGCTACTATCTTCCCCACCATGAGCTAAATAAGTCCTTCCTTACTCCCTCCCTCATTCCCTTCCCTCCTCCTTCCTTCCCTTCCTCCCCTCCTTCCCCCCCTCCCTCCTTTCTTCCCTTCCTCCCCTCCTTTCCTTCCCTCCTCTTTCCCTCCTCCTTCTTTCTTTCCTTCCCTTCATCCTTCCAACAGATATTTTGTCACCTCAACAAACACAGTAACACACTTCCCATTCTTAAGCCTACACCAGTTAATTGTCTTTGGCCGCTTTGACTTCAAGCGGGTCTCCCACTAGAGTGACAGCATTTTCTTGTACTGCTTTGGCTCATATTGTCCACTCTGATTTACCCATCATAGTTATCAAACTTATCCGCACACTGCAATCATCACGAGAGCTCGAACACCACTGATCTCTGTATCTCACTCCCAGAGATTTTTTTTTTGGCCTGGGTTGGGCTGGTTAAACCTAAATCTTAGCAAAGTTTAAAAGCTATCTGCCCAGAGCAGTTCTGAAATTGAAAACATCAAGAGGAAGCAGGATCCAGTATTGATCGCAACTCTGTAGCCAAATAGCCTGAGTTTATTTCCCAGGTTTTTCACTTAATATTGTGTGACTACAGGCAACTACATTTCTCTGTGCATTAGATTTAATCGTTGCCATAACTCCAGTGTACTTGCAATTTGAGGAAACTACAAATTGGGCTTAACTATAATAATAATGGTCCATGTGATCATTATATAGATTTAGTAAATTGATATTAAATAATACTAAGATTATACTGTTATGTAAGTATAAAGTACATATATCAACTACTAAACGTTATTCTTGTCTCTTAACATCTTGGTCTTTTACTCTTCAACTTTCTGAATGCTTTGCTTTCTTAGTTCATCCACAACTTTCAACACTTTCATAAGTATCCTGGACTCTATAGTTCATAGTCTTTGCAACATCCTTAAGTTCCTAGCCCTGTTGTTTTGCAGAGGATACAACCATCCATTAACTCATCCTTATTGCTCTATTCCTCAGACTATTGAACACTGTTGAGAAAAACAATGGCATCATACCCAGTGCTACGCAGGATAGCAGTGCTACCCTGCATTATTTTTTCACCTGCCTTTGGTGGATTCTTCCATGCCCCACAGTTTCACTCAAATGTCTTCTCTTTCTACAAACTACGTGATAGAAATACTCTCGCTCTTAGGAAATATCTTTGTCTTCTATTTAATGAGCAAACACTCATCCGTTGACCCCAGCTTTCTACATGTTAGATCAATCTGTGCTGTCCACCTTTCTTCTCCTTCTAGACCCAAAGAGCACCATACTTTTGCTCAGAAAGAAGTTATTTTTCTCTTTTCCTCTTCCTCCGTGTTCTCATATTCTTTTACATGGATTATGTTTCATTTTAATTTATAAGCATGTTTAAGCTTCTCATGGAGAAGTCCTTCTTGCTAAAACTACGCTCTCTGTGTTCCCTTACTTCACGGCTGAACTCTTTGAGGAATTTAGCACACTTATCTTCTTCCTTGTCTCAGTTTCTCTCTCTGTTCCACGGAAAGTAAATGACTCTGTTGTGAGCCAATAAAACTTCATGATGACCTAACTTCCAGATTTATTGACCCACCATTTTCAAATCATTTGTGTATAGCAATAGACAATATATATTTTCCTGCCCAATGGTGCTTTTCCCACACCGTCTAAAACATTGCTTTTCTCTGTTTTTTTTTTTTTCTCTTTAATGTTCCTTTTCAGACTTGTCTGTGGGTGGGTTTATTTGCTTGCCTTCTTGCTTACTAATGCTCTGTCCTATCATATGGCCTTCCAAACTCTGGATTTCTCTTCCAGTGCATTATTTTCAACAACTTCTGTGAGTAACTTGTACCTATAGCCTCAAACTTGTCCTAATCCCTTATTTCTTAGATACAATTCCCTGATAAGACTTTACCATTTGGAAGTTCTGAGCAATTACTAACATTGAGGGTTCCCTCCACACAACGATCTTGTCTTCTTTCACATATTAGTGAATGGCTGTAGTAATTAGCAGGTGAGTACTGTAGCGAGTGACTTCTAAGACTAAGGTCTAGAGTCACTCTTTCCATCAGCCCCACCTTCGTGTCACACACTAGACAGGCTTCTGCACACTGTTGCTTCTCCTGCTGCAGCCATTCTCATCAGCTCCCTGCCCTGTGACCTCTCTCCACCATTGCTATGTGGGTACTATTTAGCATGGGGACGATCCTGCCTCTAAGTGATTTTTCATTTTCCTCCAGTCTCCCAATCCTTCTTTCATTACAATTCTTTTCCAGACGCATGTAAAAGGAAGTGGACAGTGAGTGTTTCTACAATTAATAGTTATTTTGCTATCTCCTGTAAACCATTATGAAGAGTGATGTGGCCCAGTGTGAGGAAAGAGTGAGAACAGCTATATTAAGTGTTCTGAAGTTAACAGCCCATCCTGCGCTGGAGGAAGAGCAAGTTACATTTTCTCACACTGATGGACCATTTAACTGATTTGAAACCATGGAAGTTGCTGTTGGGAAGGAAAAATAAAAAGAATATTACATTTTAAGAGATTACAAATCCAAATGTGTCACTTTTATTTCTAGTAAGCACAATTATGACTTTTAAGATGTATCCCAGGCCAGCATGATTGTCACTTGGAACTCAGCCGAAGCACAGACTCTTGTTCTTTCTTCCAGATGTGCTGAGTCAGGGATCTGGTGGTCAGAGACTGTGGTGTATCGGACGATGCACCCTGGACACTTCTCATGTGGGTCAAAGTTGGAGCACTCTGGCCTAGATTCACATCTCTGATATAGTGGTATTAAGAAATAGTCTGTCCAAACTAAGAATGAATATTGATATTAAATAGGAAGGCTCTCCATTGCTATGAAGGAGCAAGTGGAAATGTCTATGAAATTTGTCAAATCAGAATTCTTTCCAGATAGCTACTCTCTTCATGCCAGAGGAGTTTTGGGGTTACCCATATCTTGGGGCCTGAGCCCATGGCTAGTTTTGAAGAGTACGGTCTCCCTTTCCATCTGCACCTAGCACTTTCATTCCGCAGTTCTCTCAACTCCACAACTCCCAAATCAGTCCCTAGATACCAAGTAGAGATTTGCAAGGAGCTTGGCTTGAGGATATCTGTGAGGAGTTTGAGCAGGACCAGAAAATGATGAGTAATCTCATCACATATAGGCAGCATGGGTAATAATGGAAATATGTGGGTCTGCCTGAAACTTTTGCTATATCCCATCCATGGCATGTATGGACTAGCATCAAGTATTCTCTTGTTTATTCTCGATTCTAGGTGGGGCTCTACGACCAGCAGTGGTTTAGAAGAATGGAAAGAAGTCACCCCCTCCTCCTTGGAATGACATGGCAAGCTGCGAGCTGCGGTCTAGAGTAGAAGATAGGTAGCTAGCATCATAACATCTGGACTAGGAGTCACACACAACTGAGCGTGTTTCTTATGGTTAGCATACCATCAGCAGAGCAATGCTGATGCGATTTTTATAAAGTTCCCCAGTCAATTGACCCTAACTGGTTTCCCTCCGAGAACCATGAAACAATCTAGACTCTTTATCTGGCTCTCTCACGAAAATATGATCCCATTCTAAAGCCTGGGTGACATAGTAAATACAGCTAGGGAGATGGGTTCTATTTTCGATTAAAAATAACCTCTTAACACTCCTCCATTGTTGGTGGGATTGCAGACTGGTACAACCATTCTGGAAATCAGTCTGGAGGTTCCTCAGAAAATTGGACATTGAACTACCTGAGGAGCCAGCTATACCTCTCTTGGGCATATACCCAAAAGTTGCCCCAACATATAAAAAAGACACGTGCTCCACTATGTTCATCGCAGCCTTATTTATAATAGCCAGAAGCTGGAAAGAACCCAGATGCCCTTCAACAGAGGAATGGATACAGAAAATGTGGTACATCTACACAATGGAATATTACTCAGCTATCAAAAAACAATGACTTTATGAAATTCGAGGCAAATGGTTGAACTGGAAAATATCATCCTGAGTGAGGTAACCCAATCACAGAAAAACACACATGGTATGCACTCACTGATAAGTGGCTATTAGTCCAAATGCTTGAATTATCCTAGATGCCTAGAACAAATGAAACTCAAGACGGATGATCGAAATGTGAATGCTTCACTCTTTCTTTAAAAGGGGAACAAGAATACCCTTGGCAGGGAAGAGAGAGGCAAAGATTAAAACAGACACAGAAGGAACACCCATTCAGAGCCTGCCCCACATGTGGCCCATACAAATACAGCCACCCAATTAGACAAGATGGATGAAGCAAAGAAGTGCAGGCCGACAGGAGCCAGATGTAGATCTCTCCTGAGAGACACAGCCAGAATACAGCAAACACAGAGGCGAATGCCAGCAGCAAACCACTGAACTGAGAACGGACCCCCGTTGAAGGAATCAGAGAAAGAACTGGAAGAGCATGAAGGGCTTGAGACCCCATATGAACAACAATGCCAAGCAACCAGAGCTTCCAGGGACTAAGCCACTACCTAAAGACTATACATGGACTGACCCTGGACTCTGACCTCATAGGTAGCAATGAATATCCTAGTAAGAGCACCAGTGGAAGGGGAAGCCCTGGGTCCTGCTAAGACTGAACCCCTAGTGAACTAGACTGTTGGGAGAGGGCAGCAATGGGGGAGGGGTTGGGAGGGGAACACCCATAAGGAAGGGGAGGGGGAGGGGGATGTTTGCCCGGAAACCGGGAAAGGGAATAACACTCGAAATGTATATAAGAAATACTCAAGTTAATAAAAAAAATAACCTCTTATAATTGATTTGGAAGCAAAATTTCATTGTTGCTTCTGAGGGATATGACTGTGAGGAGCTGAGGTTTGTGGGAGAACTGTTTTTCTTACACTGGGGAGCATTTAAGTCTTCAGTACAGTGAGTCATTGCAGCCATACATAACAGTGGGCTCGTGAGCCTAAGAAGTGCTGAGGGTAAATGCTATGTCACAGAGCCCTTGCATGTGCAGCTGCAGAGTTTGTGGTTATAGGATTTCCCACACTGGTTAACATTTCAGGGCTTCTTACTGATGGCTACAATAGAGTGCACAAGAAAAGAAGTGGAGATAGAGGTAGGTGTCACACCTCAGTGTCTATGAGGTTATTGGGAAGAAAGCTGCATGTACCATAATGCTGGAGAACCAACTTAGAGAATAGCAGCCAGGGGAACTTTAAGGAGAAGTAGTTACTGATAGCCACATAATATCAATGTAGGCTGGGTTTCTACGTAACTTTTCCATCCTCAACAGTGCTTAAACCAGCATGTTCTCCTTCAATCTGATTAGCGTCAGCCAGGATGAGGGAGAAAAAGGGAAATGGAACTATTTCCTGAAAAACAAACTTTCCCCACCTACTTTGCTATGGAAACTAGTGTAAAAGAGTATCACAATAGCAGAAAACCTCAAACACAGATTTATGGGGTTCTGGAAGCTGACAGCTTGTGCACTCCACCATAGGTTATTAGATAGCCACTGATGTCAGTGGAGCCCACTATATCACCAAGAAAGAAGGTGCCCAGTCTATTCTCATGAGCATAATCGAGAGCAGTCATAGTGAGTCGGTGGTAAGAAAGGTCCAGTGTCCCATGGTGTCTTTCTGGACAGCTTTTGTGGGGGTCTTTCAAGTTTAAAATGTTCCCAGGATAATTGAGGATCTCTGTGGAAGTGACAGGACTGGGAGCAGGAAGTGCATTTTATTACTGGGTATTGGACTATAAAAGATCACTGTTTTGACATTGTTTATGGACAATGTGCATCTTGGAGACCAGAAATGGATAGGTCTTAGGTCAGCTTGTCTTCTTTTGTTCCTTTGTGTATGTGTGTGCATGTGTGTACGTGCGAGTATGGTGTATGGTATTAGGGATTGAACCCAAGGCTTTGTGGATGCTAGATAAATACTCTACCATACAGACAAATACTCTGTATCACAGTTCCCCTGTTACTTTAATTTTGACAAAGGACTTTGCTAAGTTGCCCAGGCTGGCCTTTATCTCACTCTACAGAAAAAGCTAACCTTGAACAAGAGATTCTTTCGCCTCTGCCTGTCAAGTAGTTTGGGTCACAGACTTTATCTACCAGGCCCAGTTGGACTGAATTGCTTGAGATAAAAACGGCTATAGGTCAGTTATGAAAATCACTGAGTTAGTTATAACCAAAACGGAAAGCAAGTGTGGAGTCCCTTGGTGAGTTGGAAATGAGTGTGACTTGTTTAAAATGGGCCTACTCTGGAGAGAGCATGTGAGCTGGAGGCCTTCAAGCTTTTCCTTCTCATAGCCAGTCCTTTGATGCCTACAGGAAATCCAAGACACACTGTGAGGTTCTCTTTCTTTTTCAGAGTCTGTGCCTTGGCTGCTGGTGAGTCACTAAGACAATGACATGAAAGTTGCTACGATGGTCCAGCAGGTAAAGTCACTTACCATGAAGCTTGACAACCTTCATGATCCGCAGAACCTACAGGATGCAAAGAGAGAGCCAACACCCACAAGTAATCTGGCTTCTACACATATGTCACGGTCACCTATCACCCCCCACCTCCAAAGTAAAAATTAAAACAAGTAACATTTAAAAAAGAAAGAAAATTAAGGGAAATAAGTGAAGAAATGGAGAATGGAAATTTAAACTAAGAGCAACATTCTCCGAATTTTCCTGAAATGTAGAATGTACAATGTATTCAGGAAGAGAACACAAAGAGATGTGAAGACCCTGGTGGTTTGGATCCGGGACTGTCACTCTGTGTGAAGGATCTGAGGGAGAAGTTTTCAAGCGTCTGTGTATTTTGGAATGGGTGCACTCCTCTGTGCTCTTCCCCATAGTGCTGACTAGGAAAGCGGTTTTGAGCACTGAGCCTGGGATTCTCCACTCACAGTCCTCAGAGCTGTGCATGGCATATAAGGTCCCCTCAAATGAAACCTTGAGAACCTCTGTGGTCTCAGCTTTTTCTGGATCAAGGAATGACAGGATATAAAGGTTTGTAAGACAGTCTACTATCTGAATCACACTTTCTGAAAAGCTGTACACATCCAGCTCTCTCTCCCCAGACAGAACAGCTACTTTTCACACTTGTATAATAGCATCCAGACATTTGAATCCCTTGTACAAGAACCATGCCCTTTTCCTAGGTACCTACAACCTATAGTCTGAAGTATCTATGAAGCACTTAACAAACATGGAATGAATAAACGAAAGAGCAAATAGGAACCTGCAATGCAACAAATAAAATTTCTCTACCCAGGAAATTTTGTAGAGAGGAGACCAGGGCTGATAACGAAGTATAGACAGCTTGGGCCCCTGTCCCCTCAGCAGCCTGCCACAAGTTCTACCTCAGATGAGCATTTTTTTTCTTTGTTTTGCATCGAGTATCTATAGCTATATATAAAGTGAACGCCTGGTGTGTGGGTGGAAGATGGTGCTCACTCCTATTTAGTGGAATGTGAATATGTCAGAATCACAGAAAATAGAAAGAACGGGGATTGTGCAAAGCTGTCAGTTTCCAAGCCTGTCTTTAAAATCTGAGATGGTGCCGAGATGGTTCAAAGTTAATATTCACATCCATTTTATCGCATTAAATGTGATCATTAGCAAACAGTGTTTGAATGGTAGCTATTTCCTGACTGACAATAGCCATCCGGTGGTGCCCACTTCTCCATATGCTGAGGACTGATAGAATTCTGATAGTCTGAAAAACAGTGGAAGGAAGGAAGTAATTAAAACTGGAGAGGAAGCTTTGGGCAAGGGATAGGCACCAATTTTATCTCACACAAGAGTATCCCTGTACCTATTCTTTTGAAACGTATGGGTGGGACAGTAAGACTATTTTTAAGCCCATTTGATGATCTCAAGTTAGCAAGCAGTCTTCGTCATAGGATGTCTCAGAAACCCCTGAGGGTGGGCACTGGTGTTTAAAATAAGCTTATGCTGTAGATTAAGAAAACAAGAAGATGTTAGGTCTGAATACTACAAGTGTGGAGGAAACTGGAAAGGGGGGCAATGTAAGCCTGAGTTCTGGATCCCAACCTAAAAGTCAATTCCTTGCTTCCCTTACTCCGTCTGGGAGGGCAGGGCATGGGAGTAGGGATGGAGGCTTGACATCAGCATCTCTGAGCGCTGCAGAATCTTCTGGAGCAGCAGCTTTGCTTAGGAAGATGGAGAAAAAGAAGGTGCTAGGCAACAATTTATGAGCATTGGAATGTTAGAGCAAGATGCCTTAAATTTCACTGTGTGTGTGCTTGGTGTACTATGCCATGTGTGCTGCGTGTGAGTGTGCCTGTGTTTGTGTGTGTGTTAGTATGTGTGTATGTGTATGTGTGTGAGTTTGTGTGTGTGTTTGTATGTGTGTATGTGTATGTGTGTGAGTTTGTGTGTGTGTTGTGTTTGTATGTGTGTATGTGTATGAACGTTATTTTGTGTGTGTGTGTGTGTGTTGCAATGTGTTGTGTGTATTGCATCCATAGCTTTCACAAGGGTCTCTCACTGACCTGGGTACTCCCCAGATAGACAGAGACTGGAAGGCCAGGGGCCTCTGAAGGTCTATTCATCTTCATCCTTCAATGCTGGAGTCACAACTCCCCCATACCCAGCTTTTACTATGAGTGCTGGAGATTCAATCAGGTCCTCGTGATTGCACAGCAAGTATCCTGACTCTGACCATCATCTCAGCCCCTGAAATTGCAGTTTTAATTTGAGGACTAGCCAGTTATAGGAAGGGATTTAGTCACTAAATTCCTGTGCTATTCTTTCTCAACATGTGGTTGAAGTTACAGCTGCTCCTGTTCTTGGGTAGAGGGTGTGATGACTTAGCTGATAGGCATACAAAACTGATATGCTCTTTAGGATTCAGCGATGTTTCTCTCTTTGTGCACAGACTGAGTGGAAAAGGATCTGATCCTGTATCAGGAAGGTGCCCCAAGACAATGTGTGGGTCCTCATATGAACTATTCATCCAGTGTCCTATGAGGGGTAGCCCTCATAGCCATTCGGGTTTTCTATCTTTCTATGAAGCCACTGAGATTTTGGATTTTACCTGTTAGAACAGAGATCGATAGCTCTGCTTCTGAACCTTTCACAAATCTGGCTCGGATGATCCCATTGACCATGTTCTCCGATGCTCCCTGTCATTCTTGGAGCATCTTCCTGTCGTTCCCCCTCCCATTTCGGGCACACAAGCAATCTATTCACTCAGAATGTCAAAAATGCACTTGTGGGTAGAATAGTAATGACATTTAAATGGTTGAGGGGTCAACAGAGGTACTCTCTCTCTCTTTTTTTTTGTTTGTTTGTTTGTTTGTTTGTTTTGAGAAAAGGTAAAAGAATCGAAGAAACACAATGAACAATGGGTTTAGTCATTATGATACTCCCCCCGCCCCCACACAATGATGCATACATGTAGCTTTAACTAATTTCAAGGTGCAAGTTCATGCAGTCTTCATTTTTGCTTTTGAAAACACTGGGATTTAATTAGAATAACGGGGCAATTGAAACAGCTTTGAACTTTCAACCTAAGGTGGGGATGATAGAATAAGGTGTTAATACAAGTAATGAATCCCTTGCAAGCCTAAAGTATAATCCTGGGAATCTAACACTAGACAAGGACCAGACAAGAACTAAAGCAGGCATTCTGGGGGAGAATTTCCTCATGTTCTATTATTCCTTTGATTTTCAGTCTTTGTTTTGGTGATAGTAGGAATTAAACCGACAGCTTTATATATGCTAAATGAACACTCAACCCCCCCTCCCCCACCATCGGGATTACATCCCCAGTCTGCTTTCCTTTTTAAGATGAAATCTTACTCAGCTTGGACTTTTACTCATTCTGTAGCCCAGGCAAGCCTTGAATTGTGATTGCCTTGAATCAGCCTCCCTGCGTCAGGATTTTAGGTCTGCATCATCAAGCCCTGCTGTACATTTGAATGGTTAGCTACACAGCCCTCTCGTTCACCTGGGTAATGAACTAGGACACTGTGCCCCAGTTTAAAGTGAACATCACCTCTGAAAGATTAATAGTCTCCTAGGTACATTATGACTCACTTGTTGTCAATCTGCTTTTGCTATTGCCTCTACCCAAGGATAAAAGAGGGATCCTTCCATCAATAAAGGCTACATTTTCTCACATTTCTGCTGCCTGTGGGACAACCCTGGTTGTGTAGCAAACATCCACTTAAGGGTAGCTCTGCTCAGGCATGCTGAGTGAAAGAACTTGTGCATATAGCTATATGCTGAGTGCTGAACCCCAAGAACACAGTCAGCTATGAGATGGTCACTGACTGACTCAGGTAGAAAGAAAAGAATTCTGCCTACTCATGTCTGCCAGGAAGTGAACTGTTAGAGTCACAGAAACAAATTTCAGTTGCTCCCCCAGCCCAAACTTCTGATTTTCAGGGATGTTCTCCTGATCTGAGTGGCCCATCTTCTAGGGCATGCTAGCCCTCAGAGGTAATTGCTAAACCACGCCTTTGACTCCTTCTCTTCCATCCTTTGATGTCTATTATTTAATCTTTCATTTCCATGAGTACCCTTCTATTCCTCATGCACACAGCAGTTTGTTGTTTGTAGTGGACTGCCTAGCAACTCTTCTTCCACCTCAGAGGGATGCTTTATACTAGTTCTGTCAACAAGATTAAAAGATGGTCCCCTTACTGACAGTTTGAGATAAGAAATTTACAAGAAAAGTACTATTCGTCTTAAGTTACATCATCACTAGGAAGTACATTCTCTTCCTGGTAAATCCTTTGGCTTTTATTTACTTATTTATTTATTAACTTATTTGTTTATCCATTGATGTTGATGTTGACCTTAGCTGTACCATGTACATGAGCTCATGGAATGTAAATCCATTCTCCCACCTCTAGAAATATTGGGAAACATTTGAAAGATTCTGTCAATTGTTTTTGTTAGTTTTTCTTGCCATGAAAATGGTACAATTTACACAGATTTTTTTTTCTCATTATTTTACCCAAGAATTACCAGACAGATGGAGCAGAGCCAAGAGGAATCAAGTCATCTGTAGCCACCACTCTATCATGTTGTCTGTTTTGCCACTAAGGGCCTAGGTAGCTTTGTGTAAGCAGAAGCTGATAAAATATGACTTGGTCATGAATGCTAGCAAAGATTTTTTTGTGAAGGAAAGGTAGACTTTATTGGGTCAATCTCTTGGGTTTCCAGTGGTTACAACTGTATTTACTCTGAGATAATAGTTTTTTTCCTTCTCTCTTTTTTAAGATCCCAGGGCACTCATAAGTCCCTGAAACAGGACTATGATGCTGTAGAGGGGAAAACACTTGTATCCTGATAGGGACTTGAGATTGACATCTCGAGATTGACAGGGACTACTAGCTTTAGACCTCTGCAAAGAGTCAGGACAATGGTGAGCATCCACTGTCTGCATTTCCAACAACGCAACGTCTCACAATGGCTATTTTTCATGTATACTCTGCACAACCAAGAGAAGCAAATGGGCTTTTCTTTTTCCTTTTTATCCTAATTGTACCCCCAGCACATTAGCTTCTCAGCAGCATAATTTCTAAGGAGTAAGGTTCTTTTACAAACTCCCCTGCAACCTAAAGATGCCCTTGCATATGACCTCTGTGTCCTCTGAGACATTTCTTAGATTCTCTAGTTCTTACTCAAAGCCTTCGAATTATCCCTTCTCTGTGAATTAAGCAGAGGTCAACCTTCCTGTCTGCTTTATGTTAGCCCTTACTCTGGCATAATTACACCATGGTTTTCATCCCAGCTCTTGGCTTTATTGTGAGAGAGGTATCTGATTTTCTTAACTTACTCTACTCTTTAATCTTTCTCCTTATTCACCACATTACTAGTAACCTACGCCATTGTACCACTGAAAGGTAGCTCTCCAAAAAGCCCTTGTGTACTTTGGCACATCTTGGGAGGATTAGAACTTGAGTCTTCTGCTTTCTGGTCTCCCTATCAAGGATGTTTGTTTGTTGTAGTAAATAGCCTTGGAAAACAGAAGCATTGTCGTGCGTGCTCTAGAGCAGAGGCAGCCTTCTTTGTTGTCCATTAGAACAATGACAATGTCTTCCTGTGGGGAAAAGACTGGATAAGTTTCCTTTTCACCTCCTTCAGAAGAATGTTTCCTAATTTCGGTGTTCCTTACATGTAACAAAACCTAACCTGAAGCGTCCACCCCACAATATTTCTCCATGCCTACGTATGCCATGCAGGAGATCTTAGAAGACACAGTGAGCTGGCACAGACACGAATCTTGTGCTACCTGCTGTTCTGTGGGTAATAACTCTTTGTCTCTCTGACAGAGTCTCAGGCTTCTGCCAGTGTCTATAAAATAAATGCTTGCATTTTTAACAGTACTTGACATATTTTTATCTCCTGTAAGTTATAATTAGTCATAAACTAATATCTATAAGTATGCATGTTTATATTTATCATAGATCTTTTGAAAACATAGTTGTAAAGCAATATATCCATGATACACCCCATTGCTATAAATTACTTGCCCAATAAAAAGTTATCGAATGACTGAATGGATTTAAAATTGTATGAAAGATTATATACTATCTGCTATAAAATGTTTAATACTTTTATACTTGCGGTTACTGCCAATACTCTCACTGGATGAGAAGAAAGTCAACAGGTGCCCAAATCTGCAACCTAATTCTAGTCATTACATCCTAGAAGTAAGTGTTGTGGTTTGCCCTGGAGTTATCTGTATTTTGATGCTAATTTCTCTGCCTCAAGGAGGCTGCCTAGTCACATACTCAGGACTCAGGTGACTTCACCAGAACCTTCTCCCCATTTAATTTGTCAAATACAGGTGAGGGCAGGTACAGGATAGAAGGAGGCCTGTCATTGGATGAGAAGGAAGGATGGGTGGGAGAAAAGTTTGAAGGCAAAGGAGATGGCACAGAAAGGAGGAGAGAGAGACAGAGAGAGAGAGAGAGAGAGAGAGAGAGAGAGAGAGAGAGAGAGAGAGAGAGGCCGGTAGACAACTTGGAAGGTGAAGTTAAGATTCCTCTCTGTGTATTTACAGGTTGTAATTAATGTTCTTAAGGGATGGATGGTACTGGGCTTTGTTTAGGTGGGCAATTATATCATATCAATTGGGTCAAAGGTTATTGTGTTGTGTGCTTTTTCATATGTAGATTTAAGGGTAATGGAGTGTGGGGCGGTTGGTCTGGGCCACCACAGAGTTGGGATGTGTGTTTCTGGCATGGAAACCTGCCATGGGAACTAGATAGGTAGAGAGATTGCTGCCAGGCTCAGAGAGAGAGGCCTTTGGCAGTGTGATATGGGATGGAGCAGAATGGGTGAGACGCTTTGCTGACTGAGACTTAAGATAAACCAACAGATATCTTGGGGCACCACAGTGCCAGATCTAGAATGGGATAAAAGACAACATTTTTACTTTTTATATTTTTACAACAACAAGTGAGTGTGCTGGTTTTAGAAGAACAAAGAAAACATCTCATTTCTGCCTGCCCAAGATCAGAGAGAAGGTCCTTCATTCAGTAATCTTGGACACATTCTCAGGTATGGCTCCATCAACCCTGAATATTAGCATATTAGATAATTAGATACCCTATTAGACAGTGTGTGTGTGTGTGTGTGTGTGTGTGTGTGTGTATCTGTGTGCATGTACTTGTGTGTGTCCTGATGTATTTAAGGAAGACCTAGGCCTTTAAACTTTAACCATAGAAATAGAAAAAAAAAAATCTAATCAGAAAGTCGTAAATGAAAACTGGGTGTGGTGACACATGCCTTTAATCCCAGCACTTAGAAGACAGAGGCATGAGAATCTCTGTGAGTTCAAGGCCAGCTTGGTCTTCATAGTGAACTCCAAACCATCCAAGCCTACATAATGAGAATCTGTCTCAAAAATAAAAAATATCAATTGATAGAGCTCAATTAAGAATAACAGAGAACACAACACAAAGGTCTGGGGCTGTAAATCATCAATGTGAATATTCTAACCTGGCTTAGGAAACTCATTCACTTTCACCTTAATTCTTTCTGGCCTTTTAGTCCTTGCTTTTCCCGCATTAATAGAGTAATCTATTTTTGTCTCTCTTCTGATACCTTACTCTAGTGTTTTCTAACAGACTTTTGCTGTCCCTTGGTTTGGTTTTATCTCTCATGGAATGTCTTTTTGTACATTTTGTCCTTGTGTTCTGTTTTTCCTGGTTCTGCCCTGATGGGGTTTCTAGCTGCCTAACTCTAGTATAGTCCAGGGAACAGCATCTGTGTTTCTAAACACTCCCCACCCTCCATGACTTTAGTGTAAAAGAGTTGTGAAGCCCAGTTCTAAGTCTTTTTACCATTCTGCCAATTCTGAATTTAAATGTGCCGTGCAAATTCGTAAATAAATCCTGATAGAAGTGTTTGTCTTATTAGCTTCTCTCCATGTTAGCCTAGATTCTCCCCCACTGCTCCATTTTAGAAAATAGAGGAGATATGGTTGGGACCATGGTAACATGATAGTTTTAATAACTGGAGCTAGAATCCAGGTATTTTGAGTCTCTATTAGGTATTAGATTGACTACACAGGTATGGATGACTATAGATATCCTTTAGTAAAACCTGTTTGCATGGTAGGGGAAAATAGAAAAGCACACACAGGTCATGGTAAAAGGGCTGGGAGTTGTCATGGCAGCCACAAGGCCCCTACAGAAAACAAGCTCTTCTTTGCCTAGTGATAGAAGAAGAGCACCTTTCCTGTGAGTCTCCGCAGGGACGGTGGGTGGTTTTTAGATGAAATATATACCCTTGTTTCAGGGTCATAGCTGTAGAGTTGGGCTCCCTTTATTTATTCAAGATGCAGTACGTCCCTGCTGAGTGCGACAGGGCTTCCAGTGATGTGAAGCTTAAGCACAAGAAACCCACTGCTTTCTAAAAATAGGTAATCACAAATCAACCACGTTCATACATCAAACATTTCACATGTAATCCAGAGCCGCTGAATTAGAGGCATTTTACAATAGTTGCATTTACATTTCAGTTACTTTAGGAGATGGCTATAAAGCCAGAAAAGGTAGCATTACATGATGGTGTTTATTGGCCCTGAGAGCATCAGCTAGAGGGTCCCTTCCATTTTAAGTTGCTAGTGGAGTGCTGTGTGGATTGCTTTCAGGGTTCTCTACCTTCATCTTTCTGTAACTTGACACTTGAATGGGGTGTATGATCACATGATTTTCTGACTTGGCTAATTAATTCATAAAACATGTATTGAAAGTTTATTGTGTGCTAGTTACTATTCAATATACTAAGGTTATGCAGATAAATAGAAGGAAAGTAAAGCCACCTTCTCTGCAAATTTTGGATAGAGAAGGGGAGGCTTTAAGTGACAATTTCAAGACACAGTGATGAAGGTTGCAGCCATCACTGAGGAGGTGTATTTACTCACAGACGAGGGAGTACCCATATCTACACAGGCCAGGCATGACTGAAGTCAAGAGGAAAGAGATGATGTGTCAGCTCACTTTTAAAAGATCTAGTAAGAATTTGTCTGTTGTAAAATATTCAGAGTTTCTTGAGGAGCAGAAATTACACAAGCTGAAAATATGAGGCACTATGTTACGAGTGATGCACACAATTTAGAATATACGTATACATATATATGTGTATATATATATATATATGAAAAGGACGATATTGGTAGGTGTGTGTGAGTGTGTTTGTGTGTGTGTGTGTGTGTGTGTGTGTGTGTGTGTGTGTGTGTGTATGTATGTATGTATGTGTTCAGAAACTTTTCAAACAGTAGGAAATGGCTATGGTCCAGGAACTTTGGTATAATTGCAAAGTAGGCAACCAATGAAGACATGATGTGGGTTCTAATAGATGTGTGATCTAACAGATACTAATAGATTGGTGCCTTGTCCTGTTGACATCAGAGAGGCTTCTTCTGGCAGAGACCCACAGCCAGATATTGTGTGGAAAGAGTCTCAATTTTAGAGGTCTCCACTGGGTCCCTCCCCTTGGAGATCAGGGACCCTCAGCAGAAGAGAAGGAGGAAAGATCAGAGAAGTCAGAGGGGATGGAGGAGACCAGGAGAACATGGCCTGAATCAAACAAACAGGGCGCACATGGGCTCACAAAGACTGAACAGCAAGCCTGAGGCCTGCATGGGTCTGCACCAGGTCTTCTGTGTTATAGGTTATGATTATTAGCTCGGTGTTTTGTGGGACTCCTAAGAGTTGGAGTGGGGATATCTCTGACTCTGTTGCCTGCTCATGGGACTCTTCCTCCTGTTGGGTTGCCTTGTCCAGCCTTGATATGAAGGCTGATGCCTTGTTTTGTCATCTTTGCCTCTCATGTCCCGGAGACCTGTTCCTTTCTGAAAAGGAGGCAGAGTGGGAGTGGATCTGGGGTAAAGGGGAATTTGAAGTGAGCTAGGAGGAGTGGTGGGAGAGAAAACTGTGGTCAGGATGTATTGTGTGAGAAAAGAGTCTATTTTAACAAGGGGATGCGATGTATGATGCAGTGCTGACATCGTTTATTGCTAAGGACAGTATTGGAATTGTAGACCAGGGGTAGAGAGAGTACTTGCCTTCATGAGCAAGGCCTGGCTTCTATTCTCAACCCTGCAAAAATGGGATGTTTCTGAAAACCATGTGTTAACAAGAATGTATAAATATGGGGGAAAGAAGAAAAAGGCTGTTACATGTTTTGCATCAGGTACTTGAGTGGAGTTGTCATTTACCAAAATAGAATTAGAAATGAATTCATTTGAATCAGGTGAATTTTAAATGCTTGTGGGACATCTGGGAAAGATGAGTAACTAAGAACTACTTTCCCTGTCCTTTTGTATGCAAGTGAGTGTGCAAGTGAGTGTGTAGACAGTTACACTTATGTTAGGATAGGTATAGGAACACATGTGGACATGTGCACGCAGAGGTCAAAGGTCAACCTTGGATATTATGCCTTAAGACAAGTTATCTTGCTTTTTGAGATAGCATGGGGGATCTCATGGGGATCTGAGGATCCCAAACTGTACTTGCTTGACTGACTAGATAGCACAGAGATCCTCCTGTCTCTGCCTCCCCAGCTCTGGGATTATAATAATACCACCATGCTTGGCTTTTTACCTAGGTATTAGAGATGGAACAGAGGCCCTCATGATTATTTGGGTTTACTTTACTAACTGAGAGAGCTCAGATCCCCAGATCCCCTCCTCTTCCTTTTTCTTGATTCTGCTGGGAATTGTCTCTCTCTTTCTCTGTCTCTCTCTGTCTCTCTGTCTCTCTCTGTCTCTCTCTGTCTCTCTGAGTGTCTCTGTCTTTCTGTCTCTGTCTCTCTGTCTCTCTCTGTCTCTCTGAGTGTCTCTGTCTGTCTCTCTCTCTCTGTCTCTCTCTCTCTGTCTCTCTCTCTCTCTCTCTGCTTTATACTTGTGGATCAAGGTATCATGCTCTCAGCTACTGCCCGATGTCATGCCTACCTGCCTGCTGTCATGTTCCCCACTATGATGGCCATAGACTCGAACCCCCTGAAACCATTAGCTTCAAACTAAATGACTTCTTTCTTAAGTGGCCCTGGTCATGCATGCTGTTGAGTCACAGCAATGTAAAAGTAACTAAGACACAGAGGCAGGTGACAAGATGATAACAGAGTAGTATCCAGAGAGGATAAAGGAAGAGGGGGAGAAAGAAATATCTTGGCATCAGAGGAAGAAAGTTTCACACAGGACATGTTCAAAAATGTCAAAGGATGCCAGCAAGGAAGTAGAAGCTGACTGGTAAATGTTACCTGAAATTGGCGATTTGAAGGTAGCATTGTACTTTGGCACGACAGTTTTGCACTGTGAAGAGAACAGAAAAAAATGCTAGTGGGGAGCTAAGTAAATGGCTGGCGAGGAGATGGAGATAGTATGGACTACTTTTTGTAAACAAAGCATAGACAAACTTGTCTATCAAGCGAAAGGACAGATTCAGTGACAAGCGAGGCAAATGGTTGATGAAGTGGTGCCATAATTAAGATAGAAAAAACACAAAGTATGTTGTAGGCAGAGTAATTCCCGGAGGGACCTAGCAGGTGTAATTAAACTGAGGTGTGAAGTGGAGTGCTGATCTACACTACCTAGATGAAAGCCGTAGGCACGGACATCTTTAAGACAAGGCAAAGAGGACAGGGGCAGCAAGGGGGATGAGACAACAGAGATGGAGTGATGCTGTTGCTGGTTAGGGATACTAGAGGGCTGAGAGTCCAAGTACACAGGCATGCTCTAAGACTACCACAGATCCCTTGGTTCTGGTCCAGTGAGACCTCTGATGTCCTTCCAGAAATGTAACATAATACAGTTGTATTGTTTTCAGGAAATAAATTTTTGTTCATTTGCTGCAGCTGGGACAGAAAAAAAAAAGCAGAAACAGAGAAACAAATAAACAAAACCATCTTTGAGTATGCCAAGGGAGAGAACTCCAGGGAAGGAAGACCCAACATCTCCTTTCCCATCACAAAAGGATAGCTCACATCCCTTTCAATAAAAACTAACAAGAGCAAAGCAAAACCATTTTATTTAACTGAACTTGCATGGCATACTAGGGTCTTCAGAAGAGAAGGCACAAAGTTCCAGAGCAAACTATTTTCAGTGGGCCCAGAAATGTGACTGAAGGGCCAAGGTCATGACCTACTGACAGTAAACTGGGGAAAGGCAGCGAGGTCTGAGGTCTGTTTGTAGTCTCCTACTGAACCTTCAGGTCTACGACAGAACTCTCCCCTGGAAAAGAGCTTTGAAGAAGCTCTTCCAGAAGAAGTAGGCCATGACAGGATCATGCTTCAGTACAGATGGGTTTGAGTGTGACCATCAAAGTGCCATTCTGGACTTAAGAGAGCGAGATATGAATGGAGATGTCTATGAATCAGGAGAAGGGGTAACAGAGCTCTGGAGGTACAAGGAGTTTTCTCTATGCCTTCAGATTGGATGGGAGGCTATACATTAAATTCTCATGCACACTTCTGCCTGTGGCATGGGGATCGTGTATAGCATACATGAAAAGAAAATGGAGTATCCTGTAGCAAAGTCTTCCTTCTCTTACTCGTTTTAAATGCTGCTTTAAAAAATGCTTTGCTCTTATATGAAGTGTGGTAGGGACTTCATTGTTCATCCCTAAACAATCTCCATATTAAACAGAGCTCTGTTAGATGCTGACAGATTGGGGGTCATAGACCTTGACCTTGAGATTTCTTGTTTGGTTCCAAGGTCTCCTCTGAACTGTTATTAAACGGAAATAAAAATTGAGAGAGAATCTGGATCCCTAAGTCCTTTTATCTTATCTTATACCAGTCTGCCTAAATTCTCTCCCCTCCTCAGCAGATTCACGTTAATCAGGAGACCTCATTTTTTTTTCCTTGCAGCTCCCCAAGGCCCTGCTTCACCTAGAAGAGAGAACCTGGCTCCAGGATGCAGGAGACTGCTTCTGGTTTCCATGGAGACCCTGTTTGAAGTCAATGGCGGCTCCAGGAGGGAGGGAAACCAGGACATTTGTATTTAAAGAATGGGGAGTCTGGGAAGGAGGAGGGATAAGAGAAAGGAGTAAGGCAGGCGGATAGTGAGGCTGACCCAGCCGGTGTTCGAGGTTTCAAACAGAGGAAAAGTTCATCTAGGTTATTCAATCTCCTTGCACTTTGAGGCTGAATCAAAACGGAAGCTGTGAGTGTGGGGGAGGTGGCAGAGGGCTGTTTATTGCGCATGTGAGAAATACCTCGCAAAGGCTCCTTTCTAATATCAGCATGTAGGGTACTTAGGCAGCTGGGAGTCTCTGTCCTTGTGGGTGGCTCCTTCCCAAGCAGCCTGAGATTTTTCTCTTCTCCCCAAGTCAATTCTTAAAGGTTCCTCCTGCCGTGAGGGGGCTGAGCCTCTCCTTCCTTCTCCGCACCTCCCCGCAGAGGGTAACTAAATACAAACCTTGGTAAAATGCTTTCCAAAGCTTCGTGCTTCGGATTAACTGCTATGTATTAGCCGAGTCTCTGACTACTAAGAGACAGGGGGCAGGATGGGGGAGGTACACTGGCAGAATACACGCTAAAATTGAATTGCATGAAGATTCAGATGACGTCATCTTGGATAAAGGTCTGACCCAGCGAATGTTAAATGTGGCTGAGCGACTAAATCCTTTGAGAGAATCAGTGGCAGAGACCTCTATGAAAGGACCATGCCTCTTGTTTAAAATATTAAGCATGTGGCTCAGCTGATCTCTGGCTGCAACTCCCAGGGCACTGGTAGATTCTCAGTTCTCTGCTATAATCACTTGAACATTACTTACTGCCCTAGATAACTGCAGTCACGTGACGATGCTTGCTCGGAAGGAAAAAAAAAAAAGCCTTTGAAAACAAGAACAGAAAGAAAGCCATCACAAGTTATCAGTGTCTGCCAATTTTAGGGAATGAAACCAAGCCAGTTCACAAACACTTTCTGAGGTGTGCTGCAGTCTGAATGTGCCTAAGGAGAAAGGGGTGGGTTTTCCTTCAAGGTACTGATACTCAGATGGGGAGAGCTACAACCATAAACCTCCGGAAGAGCTGGATAGGAGTCTTTAAAGATATGCGAACTCCAAGGAAAGGTTAAATTAATAAAAAATGAAGGAAACTCAAATTCATATAGGTGTCTTGGAGTTCCCAGAACACACACTGTTTGGTTCACAAACACCCTACAATTCTAGCACATGGATATACATTTTATATTTCAAAATTCTTATAAAGTAAAGCATGTGTTTAAGGTGAGGAAGAACTATATAAGTGTAGACGACTTCGAAGACCTTTTGGGATGGAGGCAACAGTAAAATAAAAGAACCATTCATGCTAGTCAGAGCTTGTCTTTAGAGGGATGGTATAGAAGTGAAGAGGTGACTCTCACAACACATCTGAAGACTCTTTTCAATTAAAAAACAAAAAAACCCAAAACCTATCATTTGAGGTTGGAGTTGAATGCATGGCTTCAGTCATTAGCCTTGTAGTTTTTGGTCCAGAATTAAGGAAAGTTTTGGAGTAAGTTAGAGTACATGGAAGGCAGAGTCCAGTTCTTGGCTTTAACTTAGGTGGAAAATATCGAAAGGAAAAGGAATTAGAGGAGGGCAGTTATTTCTAGAAGAATAAGAGAAGACATATGTGTTCAAATTAGTCATGGTTTCTGTGTCAGGAAAATGTTAGTTACCAAGGTTTTGTTTTCAGTCCTGTTTGCTAAGGGACATACCTATAATAAAAACATCTCCCAAGAGTTTTGGCAGTATAGCTGAATATTAACAATTTGGGGATAAAAAACTCACAAAAGCGCGGAATTCCACGAGTCAGCTCCTTTTAATCTTTTTTAATTTTTTTATTCTTAGTGTCTGCAGATTCCTTGTTTGCTTAAGGGCACTCTGGCAAGGTTCTAAATCGTGGCATAACCCCTCAGGCTTCCCAATCTCAAATAGTCATTCATCTCAGTGAACTTGAATGTTCTTACATAGTGTATGGGTTTTGTTTTCTTAATTAGCTGTCAATATTACGTGACGGTTTCTAGAAATGAGTATAATCATAAGATGAGTGACTAATTGACAGCGTTAGTAGAAGAAGCAAAGAAGACAGCATAAAAACCTAATGGAGACTATGAGTACCAAACAATAGAAAGAGACTGACGCAGAAGTGAAGAGAAGGTGACAGGAAGAAGGAAATGGAGCAGAGCATGTGACAGCTAGACTTTGACCCACAGTGATTGTCTTCTGGGTTTAAGATAGAACTTTCAGACTTAGAAGGGACCTCTCGACCATCCATTTCACAGACAACAAAGCAAGAGCCAGGAGGACACTAAGGTTGACTAGAGACGAAGTAAACCTTGGATGCAGGTTTTTGACTGTGGCCCCCGTGGTAATATAACTACGTCATTTCCTCTTCCGGAATGGTTGACTGAAGCCAAAGTTCCCTTGGAATCTAAATACGTTCCCACTTTCCACCGAACACTACATTTATATTTGTCTAGTTTCTTTCTAGCTTATAAGGTGTTTTAGCTTACTTAGCCCTTGTACTGATTCTGGAAAAAAAAGGATCAATCATAAAATGGCCCACTTGGGACTCTCCTAGTAGACTCCGATTTTCATTTGTAGTACTGTTGAAATGAATGCAAAGTGAGAAACCTATTCTGTTCTTTCTCTTCTCTGTTGACCTATTGAGGAACCCATTGTAATTTAAAACAAACAAACAAAAAACCCTCAGGCCAGAGAGATAGCTCTGAGGGTGTGGGTAGAGTGCTTGGAGATAATCCTGATAACCTGAGTTTGATCCCTCTTCCCCACAGAGGGGAAGGAGAGAACCAAGTTATTCCAGCAGTCATCTGACTTCTCCATGCACACTGTGGCACGAGTGCAGCATCCCCAAATAAAAACATAAAAATGAAGGAAATTTTAAAGAAAATAGAAAATGGACAACCTGACAGTACAGCTTCAGAAAAAAAGAGAGAGAAAGAAAGAAAAGAAAAAAGAAAAGAAAGTCAAGAAAAAGAGGCCATGGCAAAAAAGAAAAAAAAGAAAAAAAAAAGAAAAGAAAAATTTGCAAAGTTAGTCAATCAGTGATGATTGAATTTGCACTGTTTTAAACACTTAACACAGAATGACACTACTTCTAGTTGCTTTTCTAATATGTTTTGGATACTTCAAAAAGTTCTTTTTAAGGCTGATGAAGAGGATTCCCAGTAGACAATGTGGGTATGATGTTGAGGAAATGAGTTGCCCTTCTCGACTATGAACTCACTTTCAGAGGCCCAGCCACTCCAGGCAGGATAGTTTCAATCACCCTGCCATCCAGTCATAGCTGACACGTCTTGGCAGCTGGCCTGCCCCTAATGGAATGTGTCCTGCAGCTGGGAATTAGGTCATCAGTAATTCACTTAATAGCATTTTATGAGCTGGGCTCTGACACAAAAGAGTGATCTGGCCTTACCAGCAGGAGCTTTCGTTGAAGTGAAGAGAAGAAAGAAGTTGATGCCATTGTGGACAATGAGACTCCATTTCCAGAAAGCAGTGAGGGAGGGTCAGAAACATGGCTATTTGTTCAGCCTCCCTCTGTTAGCAGGACAGGTTTCGGCAAGCCACTGCTTGTGTTTGGACCCCAGTTCCTCCAAGGTTTGGTCAGACTTTGACCCTGGAAGTCCCAGGATTTTTTAGGTCGTTTTCATTGATAGTGTTCCAGAAAGCAAGATGGTGGGGCCCCCTTTTTCTGCCTCAACTATGCTCAGACAAGGAAAGCCCTGATTTGTGTAACTGACTAATTTGCCTTGTGTAAGTGTTCTCAATATGGCTGACTTATGGTTAACAGTGTTATAACAACTAATTATGAAACCTTCTGAGTATTGACTATTTTGCTTGGATGAGCTGGTATGAACCACTTCAGTGCATCAGTAAATCTCCCCGGCTAGGAAGAGCTATATGCATAATTACGGCTCTATATGTTCACACATTATTTTATTCCCTACATACTACATGATGTATGGTGTGCGTGTTATTTTCTGATTCTACTCTACATACCATACCTTGAAATCTTCATAGATGAACATGCAGGATCCTCGGTGTTAAATTGTCAATCCTCGTACAGCTCTTGACGCAAATTTCCATGTTTGCCACCAGAGTGCTGACATTCCCAGGACGTTTAAGAAGCTTCCAGACTCTTATTTGCTTCTGACCTGTAGGACCCCACAACTTTCCTGTTAAAAAAACCCAATATATTTCTCATGGATTATTCAGAAGGTCCACTAAATCACTACAGTCCTTTCTCCTTTTAACATTTTTACTGATGTGAGAGAAAAATCTCCAGGACTCTGTAAATTTAGTGCACAAAATCTTCTTACTCAAGATATTTGGAGTGATTAGTGCTGAAGTCAACACCTTTGAATGATGATGAAGAAAATGATGAACTGTATTTGGATCATCCCCTCAGGTAAGTGATACATACAAAAACTATTCAATTTATAGCCATCCACAAGACATTTATGATATGGACCGAGCCAGTACTTCAAGCTATTGTGGAACCCAAGAGCAGACTTGAGCTGGGATACAGCCTTCAACTTCAACTTGGGAAGATAAGCTTAACATGTACAAATTTAATGAAAATCAGTTAAAACACTTTATAATTAAGTGTTTAATGATGTGACACAAATTATAAATGAAACAAGAGTTCAGAGGAAACAGACATCTGAAGCGAGCTTTATTCAAGCTAATGGAATGACAGTACTATAGGGTAGACGATACTCTTGGTGTTGGGGTTGTATTCCCATGGTCAATTAACACATAGGACAAGTTCATGCCCAGGGAACTGCACTTAAAAGCTTGGTGGAAGTGAGTAGGATGCTATAGAAAGGAAAATAGTGAAAGGCGAAGAGAAAGTGAGCCTGCGGCCCTGGCATTTGTAAGAGGTAGAGGGATATTAGATGCCATGTACAAATGGTCATGCATGAAAATCCATGACAGTAGAACTCTGACCCAAAATTCTCACAGCCAGCATCTCAGGTTTTAAAGCCATACCCTCTGCGGCAATGAGCCAAGAGCATTCAGGACTTTGTTAGTTAGTGACTGTCCCCCTCTTTAAATTGTTCTTGTGCCCACCTTCACTGCTTTCAACTCAGGGCCAATGAAGGATAGGCATATAGACTCCCTGAACCAAGCACAAACGATGTCCGACCTCTGATTAGAGAGCATCTATCTATCTTCATATGTCCGCAAGTGCCAGGCAGAGCTTACCAGAAAACTTTCCTTCCTTTTATGATAGCTTGATATTTCCACCATCTACCTTAGAATATTGGCCAAACACAAGTGATGGCTAGTGGATCTTTTGCTATGCAGTATACTGTGAATACATTTCTTTTTGTTATCATCAGATTGGCCTTAATTTAATTCCACAATGGGAAGGGAACACACCCTTGTGGCTCTGCTTGTTTCATGTTGCATGAATACACACACACACACACACACACACACACACACACACACACACACACTCATACACACACACACAGAGAAAGAGAGAGAGAGAGAGAGAGAAAGAGAGACAGAGAGACAGAGAGACAGAGAGAGACAGAGACAGAGACTGATTCCTTTTATTCTTCCTCTTATCCTTGTACCTTCCCTCCTATAGTCTACATTATCTAGGCTTCTTGGCTTTCTCACCAATCTTTGTAGAAGCTCATGCATGATCCCCTAAGTTCAGAGCTGGAAGTGATCTTAGCTGCTGAGTATCCCTCTAGCCTCCTAACCTTATTTTCTCGTTCTTTCTTTCCTTAGAAATATATCCATTTTCTCTTCCATCGGGTTCAGTGTATCTACTTTTATACCGAGGTCTATGATCCACTCAGACTTGAGTTTTGTGCAAAAAGATAGAAGTGGATTTATTTGCAGTCTTATTCATGCAGGCACCCAATTAGACCAGCAAAACCTCTTTTGCTAAGAAAAGTCTTTAATGACAGTCTAAAGTTTTAAAATATTTGGCCTAACATTTACTAGGTAACATTTAATATTTTCATTGCACATTTATCTAAAATGGCTGATCAGATATTTTATAATCAACATAAAAAACTCTACTACTATTGTTAGATAATATATATTTGTGATCAAACTAAAAACACAGCTCACTTAAATGACCATTACTATATGATCTCAAACAAATCATGGGTTCTATTGAAGCTACTTGAAATTCTGAAAATAATTCACTCATTTCCATCTGATTGTAACACCACTTGGATGATGATATAATAATTTTATCACTTTACAAGTTCCTGGAGTCCTTTGCTTGTGCTCTGAAAGCCTAGGGGAAATTCCTCTTTGGCTTTCCAGGCAGAAATGGACCATTTTAGGTATATAGAGGAACTTGACACCCTACGTAATTTGTACTAATGGGTACAAAAGTTGGCAGACAGATGGCAATGAGATTTTATGATTGAACATCCTTTTTTGCCCATGATCACCATATGACCAAAGAGATGGAGGGAGAAAAAAACAAGTAGCTATAGCATGGTTATGCTGAAATTCTCCATGTTTTTCTCTCATTCAATTCTTGGACATGATCCTCAAGTGTAGCCTTAGAATTTGACTTCCTATCTAATTAAGTGATGATGCTCTCTGTCCATCTTCCTTAGGTATCTAGTCAAGTATTACTATCAGAGTACTTACTTCCAAGTAACTCTCCCATTTACCCTTGGAAAGGTATAATGTTAAAAAGTGTCTCGTGTTGCTGGATACTCTATTTTGTAGCATGTGTGATCTTTTTAAATATAGCCACAGGAGCTGGGCTTTCCTCACTGAGGAAACGTCTTTTCTTATTGAACTTCACTCTGTCACCTATATGTCCACAAGATTCATCATTTAGGATGTATCTCTGCAAGATATGTCGTCGATGACGTGTGTCTGTAAGATATATTTTGGGACACAGTGATAATGTCAGCTAGTTTTCTGTAACAAATACATTAAACTGAAAAGCATTTCTGTATGAAGGACATTTATTCACTCCTCACTTGATAATTGAAATTTGGTAGCCTTTCCTAGTATTATGACTTTTTCTACCTAGTGATGAGTTATTCAGATTTTTTTTGAACTGGGTATCTTCTATCCTATATGAAGGTTCAGAGGGGTTGGGGATTTAGCTCAGTGGTAGAGTGCTTGCTTAGCAAGCGCAAGGCCCTGGGTTCGGTCCCCAGCTCCGAAAAAAAAGAAAAAAAAAAGAACGTTCAGAATATAGATGAAGGAATAATATATATTACTATTTCTTTAAAAAAAAACAAAAAAAAACATAGCAGCAGCAACAACAACAAAAAATGTATTCTAAACCAAATGCACACCTGTAAGCCTAGCATTCAGAGGTCTAAGCAAGAGAATTGGGAGTTCACAGTTAATCTTAGCTACATAATATGTTTGAGACTATTCAAGCTTCATAAGGCCCTATTTCAATAGAGCAACAACAATACGAAATTCCTTGTCCCACTAACGGCACGTTCACCTTCTGATTGAGGACTCATGCAAAAGAGTCTAAACAATTTAGACCACCTGTCTTAGCTATAGTTTTACTGCTGTGAACAGACACCATGACCAAGGCAAGTCTTATAAAGAACAATACTAGTTGGGGCTGGCTTAGAGGTTCAGAGGTTGCAGGTTCAGAGGTTTACAGGTTCAGTCCATTATCATCAAGGTGGGAGCATGGCAGCTTCCGGGCAAGCATGGTCCAGGAGGAGCTGAGAGTTCTATGTCTTCGGCTGAAGGCTGCTAGCAGAATATGGCTTCCAGGCAGCTAGGCTGAGGGTCTTAAAACCCGAATCCACAGTAACATACCTACTCCAACAAGGCCACACCTACTCCAACAAGGCCACACCTACTCCAACAGGACCACACCCTCTAATAGTGCCCCTCCCTGGGCTGACCATACCATCATACCATCTATTACCCAAAGTTACAGAACAAACAAACAAAAAACAAATACCCCACCACCCCTCCCAAAAAAACCCATAAACCAAAATCCCTCTTCTAGAAATAGCAATCACTGCTTCAAGTATGGATTGATTCTGATCCTTCTACTCATTAAAAACATTGAAATAGAAATAATGCTACAAAGAAATTTCTATAAACATCTTCCTTCTCCGTGTATCACTCATTTATGTATGGCACATCTAATAGTCATTTTGGGGGAAGAAGAGAACTGCAGCTGATCTGTGATTTTCACTTTATTTAGAGAGTACTGAAATTCCTACTGCAATGACCTTAACTATATTTTTCAGGTGACCTCTTACTTGTTGCTCTCTGCTGCCATGACAAATACTCTGACCAGAGGCTCCTTTAGACCAAACCCTGTTTACCCTGAGGTAGCTCTACAGTGACATGGCTCAGGGTTTGAGCTCAGCTTCACCCCTTAAACACCATGTCATAGCCTCTGTGTGCTTATATTCCCCTAGGACAGCTTAGGGCTCCACTCCAGTGAATGTCAAAATAAAAGTCTAGGAAAATCATTTGTGTCTAGCTCCTGCAACCATGGAGCTGCTGGTCTATCACCTCTTGCTTTTTTTTTTGCTTTCACTAGCAATTTCCTTGCTAGTCATTCCTCTAGTAATGATGTAACAGAAAAGCTGCCGAGAAGCAGATTCTCTGTCCCCTAGCTCCAAACGATTCTCTGGATTCTAATATGCCTTTGTGCATAAGAGAGGCATTTTGATATTTAAAATATGAATGGATCAGATAATATGAAAGATGAATAGTACGCTATACTTGGATAAAAGTCATTTCTCTTTATTCCACATATCAATAGTCTTTGTACAAGACAGAGCTTGAATTGTTCGTGTAATAATTCTTTATCCATTCAACTTAAACATTAAGCTTGCACTATATTTAAGTTATGGAGAACATAAGAGCAAATGATTCAGACACAGTTTATAGGATTTATTTTTATCATTTTGAGTATGAGTGTCTGTGTGGGGGGGGGGGCGGGGCTATATGCACATAAGCATAGATGCTCTCAAAGGGCAGAGGCGTCAGATTCCCTTTGGAAGATGCATTATAGATGGTGCTTAGCTGCCTGGCATAGGTGCTGGAACTTGAACTTGGGTCCTCTGGAAAGCAATAAGTATTCTTGACAACTGAGCCATATCTCCCACCTTTGGATACAGTCTTAGTCCCAATAAAATATAAAGAATGTAACAGGGATGCATTCATAATCTGGAGCTTTAAAGCAGCTTCATCTCTAAGCTTTACACATTCCCTCTATCCTTTCTCCTTCAAGTCCCCCTATACTATATTGGAGAGACTTTAGGGTGGTCCAGAGCACTGTTTTCTTGAGCAAATTCCTTCACTTGTAACTAGGTGTGTTTACCATACTTAGCCAGCTTCACAAATAGTAGATGATGTCATTAAATGGGAGCTGTTATTACTGTTAGTATTATTTTATGCTCTTCAGGAAATGGTGGGGGTGGGAGGCTTGTTCGGGTGAGGATTTTGATTTACCTTTGTCCTTGAAAAACTCTCAGGCATCAATGACTCTCATGCGCTTCTGCTGACCTCTTTCATTCATTACTCTCAGTTCTAACGTTAGGCAGTAGTCAGCAGTTGCTTCTGGAGGGGGATGAGATATTCAGACTGACTCGGGCAAGTGTCACAAAGCAGCTCCATCATGACTGGGTTACTTAATGAATTTCAGGAGAATGAACATCCATGGCAGGGGCAGTGACGAGATACTGTAGTGGATGCCTCTGGCCTTCTTGGAGCATGGCAGACGCTGTTCTCCATCGGTCTCTCAAAAGACTTTGTAGAACACAGAAAAGAATAAAAGAGCAGAGATTGGGAAATGATAAGCCTGGCAAATGAAAGTGGGTCGTTTACTCCTGTTTCTACACACTCCATCTCCCCCTGTACTGTAGCCACCACTCTACCCAAACAAAGAGGCTTCTAAATAAATGATTCATGAGGATTACAATCTCAGCATGAAGATGCTCTGCAGCTGTCACCAGGGACTACATCATTGATCAATCTAAGCATTTGGTAAGGGCTCTTCCGTGTCCAGAGCTGCATGGGGTACTCTAGAAGGAGGAAAGAAAAATTTATAATGCGGTCTTCACCCTCAAGAATTTATAGCATCCATGTGGGGAACAAGACAAATCCATGAACATTTGCAGGCCAATTCTACTGAAAACTGTTGGCCACTGAGAACGGCAGTTTCAACTCTAGCCTGACCTCCTGCCTTCCTGCAGAGAGACATTGTGGGGCAGTGGAGGAACACAGGTTTTCAGGTCAGCTGAACTAGAGTCTCTGTGTTGTTTAGTGCTGTTTAGTGAATTGCAAGACCTTAAGTGGTTTCCTTCATCTTAGTACCACAGGTTTCACCCATTGAACGGAGAAAATGCTTTCTTGTAGGGTTGATTGATTGCACAATGACTTAAAATATATCAACCACCTGGATGTAGTAAACTCACGAAAATATGGATGTGTGTTCTATGTCCACATAACTGTGTCCTCTGTCCACATAACTGTGTGTTCTATGAGAAGAGGAGAGGTAAGGTTTTTAAAACTGGACGTGTCATTTTCTAGCTGACTTCCAATTTTTTTGTCCGTTGCTCATGATGCAACTTCTTTTTCGTCATCAGACTTGAAACCTACATGTCAACTGTAAATTCCTTTACTTCTATGTGTAATGTACAACAACGCTTTATTCATTCCCTCTCACATCTTTCTTGTGACCTTTTCCACCCTAGGGTCGGGAAAGAATGATCATAACTTACATAATGTTTATAGTTTGTGTTTAATTAAATAGGGTCTCATGGCCCAGATTGGATTACAGTTCTTGATTCTTCTTCTTCTAGGATTACAGGCATGAGTCAACATGCACAGCAATTTCCATAAATTCTTAAATGAGCCTTTATTAACCAAGTGTATAGACTCCACCATTCTCCTGTTTCTATTCCCTTGCTGCGGCATAGTTACAGGCTTAAAATTCTCATCTGCTACCCAAATAACATAGCCCCTAACTCATCAGCTTCCAATATAGTTTATTCTTCGTGCAGCTGTCATAGCTACTTGAAATGTAGCTCCAATTAGTTCATTTTTCCCTATCAACAACTTTCCATGCTTCTCAATTAAAAAAAAATAAAACAAAACTACACTGAAGGTGCTTTACTTTGCTCTCTGGGCTCTTTGGGATTTTCATACACTTCCTCTATCTCAAGCTCTATACTCCAGAAAATTCCTTTCTGGCTGGTCTTTGAATAGACTATAAGAATCCAGCTAGGTCTTCTCTAATATGGAACATAAGGAGAAATGAAGAATGCCTATGTATATAGAATGTGCAGATTTTCACAAGACTAATTGCAACATTTTGTTCCAGATATACTCCTCCTCATAATAACCCGAATTAATGAGTAGAGGCTGAGGATGGGCCTAGTGTAGATTAACAAAAAGAGAAAGAAATGTGTCTTTTGTTGCTATTTCCAGATAACCAGCCAAGGGAGTTCTTTAGAGTCTTCGTTAAGCAAAACTCTGCAGTTGGTGGCTTTTCCATGCATGCATCAGCAGGTCTGGGGATCTGTAGTGAGACACGTTTTGGTGTCTACTCCACCCTGGAGATGCTGCTCCTCCTCCTCCTCCTCCTCCTCCTCCTCCTCCTCCTCCTCCTCCTCCTCCTCCTCCTCCCTCCTCCTCCTCCTCCTCCTCCTGTGAATTGGAAAGAGGGCAGAAATGAAAGAGAATGAACATAGCTTGAAGTCTTTATAGTTCTTTATCCCAGGCCTTAAAGGGTTCTAGTTACTTCCATTCTTGCATACTTCTGTCTCTATAGGTTGATATCCTCCTTATACTCTTGCTTAAGCTAAGTTGTATTTGTTTCATATCCTGGCAACCAGTGAGTACTAGCTAATGTGATAACTTAATTTCAGATGGACATCCCATCTTCTCTCCTCACCTACCAACTGAACATCTATTTTATACCATACTCTCTTCTGTTAGCCTCTCTGCTGGAGCTAACAAAGAGAAGGTTGTAATGAGATGTTCTCTGCTGGACATAAACACACAATAAATAGATACATTAAATAAATGGAAGGAAAGAATCGTAGTCATTCTAAGAAAAAACTGGCTTAGCTAACCTGAGTCAATGCTTTATCAAGTAAGGAAAAGAAGGATGCCCAGTCAGCAGGCATTTGATGGACACACAGGGTTGGAAGCAGCTAAACCACGATGCATCTTGGGATAGGTCAGTAAGTTTCTACAGAGTGTATGTTGTATTTATCCTTGCAGAGAGGAGTGTGAAGGATTTGAGGCTTGCATCACATATAGAGAATATAGTTTGCTACACAACTCTCTCTTCATGACAGTAAAGGAATCATTGAAAATTCTATGCAGTTACCTTAAGAGCTCCCTCACATTGGTTTATAGACGGAATCTTTAAACTGCGTATTCTGAATAGTTTCAACTAGAATCATATGCAATAGCACTTGCTATCAAAAGCATTAGGATTCAGGTGAAATAATATCTGTGTCTTTCCGGAGTAATCACTTATGACACATTCATAAAATTCCGCTCTTCTATATGTAGCAATTGCTTAGTTTAAATATTTGATACACTCTCTCTTTTCTTTCTCTTCTCTCTTCACTCTTCCTCTCTTCTCTTTTGTTCTTTCCTAGCTTCTCTTTCTGGTCATTTTTATCATTCTGCATTTTAATACCTTCTCGTGATTTATTTCTTAGCATAAATCTTTTTCTAATTTATTTTTATAGTAATTATTATAATTAAACCTTAATAGTAACTACAAAGAAACCAGTTTCATTGCAATTAAAATTGATATAAGGTTAGAAGGGATATAAAATATTCCTATGGCAAGTCAGAATCCAAGTGATCTCTAGAAAATACAGTGATTGTTAGACTCTAAGAAAAGGCAGGTAACAATGATAAGATGTTTTCTCTCTGAGATTCTAAAAACTCGATGCTCTACAATAATAGGGAAGATGGTCTCAGCAGGGAAGCTTACAGCTATCAGTAAAGTCAATGGAAGTCAGCAGTCTGCTGTGGCCTTCTCCCTAGCAGCTAGAGCCTTAAAATCCATGTAAGAATTATATGGTAGCATATGAGTATATTAAAGTGTAAGCTGTGGATACCCACAGCTCCATGTTTGAGAGTCAAAAGGATCTAGCGTTTTACAGAAAAATCTCCCTGGCCATTCAATGTGCATATGTTGATTGCAGACTCCCATCCAAGCCACTGTACAATATAAGCTTATGTGAGGCAGGGACCATGACTTCCTTGGTGCCCTTTTCAGCAATTAGACAGACCTCCTGATAGGAGCTGACCGATAGAACAAAAGAATCCGTAAATTCTGTGATAATTCAAAATCCACTCAAGGTAATTTGAGGAAAAGCTGTATTGGGTTAAAATACTTGATAATTGTTAATGAGAAGTTTAAATTAATGGAAAGAATAATAGCGAGTTCATCTATCCTGACTGCAAATCTAGAGACGACTGTGAAAACCAGAGCCACCCATCAGAATGAATGAGTCTGGCACAAAGAACTTGATAATTAAATATTTAGACGTCTTCAAAGTCCTGGGTAAGGGAAGGGGAAGATAGTATATACTTTTAAAAGTTAGATTTTCTGATTAAAAATAGCAATTATAGCATTAATTTGTGTTCCGTAGCTCTATCCCCAGGCTATCTCTTTATTTTTCAGGTTGATGTTAAACACAGCTATCCTTCTAGGTCTGTAATTACATTGAGTTAAAATCAGGTTCTGATGGGTGTGGTAGTGCACGTCTTTGATTTGAGCACTCACAATCTGTTAGTTCAATGCTAGCTTAGTCTTCCAAGCAAGTTCCAGACAGCTGGGACTACAAAATGAAATCCTGTCTCAAAAAATAGTTTTTAGAAAAGGTTATGATTTTCTCCTAGTTACTTTTCTATTGCTATGCTAAGTTGCCCTGACTAACCCAACTTATAGAAGAAGATTTATTGGGAGCTCACAGTTTCAGTGGGCAAGTTCATGACCGCCATGCAGGGAGCATGGCAGCAGGTAGGCAGGCTTAACACTGGCACAATAGCTGAGAGCTTACATTTGATCCACAAGCAAAGCCAGAATAAGTTTTTGAAACTTCAAAGCTCACCTGTCGTGATACACCTTCTTCAATAATGTCACCCTCTCAACCTTTCCAGATATTTCCATCTACTAGTAACCAAGCATTCACATATACGAACCTATCAGGACCAATTTTATTCAGACTACCACAGATCCAAAAGCCAACAAGCTCTCTGAACTTGTCCAAGTTGCGGACCTGTTTAGTGCTTTCAAGAAATGGAAATAGTAGTAGTTTCTACCATGTAGGATTATTATGAAGATTAAATAAAAAAACAAATGTAGTAATCTGCAGGGCTATGAAAGTCTTCCCTCTATGCTCAGGGTTTATTATAGAGTATATAAATAGAAAGATAAATGGGGAAAGATGGATATTTTTTTCATAAATGGGAGCATCACATGACCTATAAGTGAATATCTGTAAATCTAGTGAGATAAAAGCACCTACTCCTTCATTATAAGAGTGAAGAGAAGGAGATGTAGGCAACTTACGGGCAAGGAGCTTACAAGAGGAGGAGTTGAAAATTCTAAATAGCCACATTAAGAGTACACAGGTGTTAATAGTCACAGTAGTTTACAGGTGCCAACCTCAGATGGCATAGCACAACCGTTTTCAAAGTGGAATAGTATAAAATCAAAGCGGAATAATATAAAATAGCTCTTGCTATTGAAAATGTTAGGATTTGGGTGCAATTATTCCTAGATCTTTCTGGAGCAATTAATTTTGATACATACAGAGCTGAAGACAAGGGATGGTCTGGGGCAAAGCCTGTTACTATTCACCTCCAGTGTCTTTTGTGATGAGAATCCTAGAGAAGGACTCCATGGTACTGAGTTCCTTCTGGAGGATCTGTCCTTAGGATGATAAGGGAAAACTCCCCCGTACTTGCTGGCCTTACATGTCTGTCACCTGAGCTCAGAACTGTTTTTGCTGTTGTTGTATTTTTATTTTATTTTGATGAGTTGGATGTTGGCTTGTTTTTGGTGGTTTGTTGTTGTTTTGTTTTGTTTTGTTTTTTGGGTTTTTTTTTTTTTTTTTTTTTTTTTTGTAGCTCAGGATGACCTTGATTTTGTGAACCCTTTTTTGAGCCTTCTGCTTTCACACCTAGAGTGCTAGGATTACAGCCACGTGCCACCACCTTCCTCATGAAATGCCATTTATTTGAGGAGGCATTTCTTGAACTCCTTTTAGTAGAGTCTATGCATTTAATCTGGAGTTTAATACACAGTGATTATTTTGTGTTATATTTATTACCTTTTCATCAGTCACCATCTCTGCCTCTTTCTTGACAGTACTCACTCTTATATAAAGTCACAGAATTTTAGAATAAGCCGTGACCTGACACATCACCAGAAGAGTCATAGAAACCTGATTTCTTATTGCAAGGATTGGTTGGATCTGCTGCTGGGGATGAAAGTAGGAGAGATGCTCTCCTGTCTATCCCACTGACAACTGCTACTGCAGTCTTCTGTGTCCTCACTTACTGAGTATTGTGTCCCTAGAAATGACTTTAGCCCTTGGGATTAAACAAGCATACAGGAATATAGGTCCTTCCAGGAAGCACTCACAAGAGACTGAAGTGGGTAGAGACATGTGAGTTGATGAAAATGTAGAACACTGAAGGCTAAAGCTGGTGGGTGCAAATGAGGTCCCTAGATTGCATGACTCCCTTAGAAACTCTGGGTTCTAACAACTCTTTTCCATGGTTCGAGTGTAGTTTTTGAGACAACACCTACGGACAATCATGGTTTTTAAACAACAACAACAAAAAATTTGTGTTTGTTGGTCCACTCAGCTAGGGCCTACTCAGTCATTCTAGTAACATTCCTTCCATCAGCTCTTTGGGTCAGAGTTGATTAATATGTATCTCCGACTTCTTCACTTTCAACACAATTGTGGGGTTCTATTTAAGAGTAGAAATAGATGAAACAAGAAACTCAGAACACAGATTCGTCTGTCTTGAGTCTGGTTGTACCACTAACAAGTGGTATGGCAATCTCTCTTCGCAGTGATTTTATTTATTGATCTCTAACAAGATCTTGTACCTCCAAGTGATATTGAGGGAAAGGTTATTCCCAAGTGATATGATGCCTAGGATGACAAAATATTTTCACATTGAATATTAATTGCATATGTCTATCCCTTCTGTCAAATACAATTACAGCATTTCCAAATATGCAAATTTACCAGGAAGTATTTCAAAATAGTATTTGAAAGACTCGTAACATCTCCTTTGTGTCTGAATGAATATGTTTAATTTTTCTGCAGGCAGAGTAAGAGGTTTTTTTTTTTTCTTCTCTTGGATATATATTCAACCTGATTACAATTTCAGTATTCACAAGAGAAAAGTTAGCATTTCTGGAAGTCAGGAACACTGACAATACTGATTTTAAGGGGCTGTCATTTTGAGTCCTATGATGAATCACTGAACATACTTTATTCATTCATTCATGCATCCATTTGAAAGTGGTATATTGAATTTTGATATGCTGGTTGAAGGCCAGGCACCAACAACACATGGATGAATAAACACCATGTCTAGCATTTAGTGAATGAATGAATAAATGAATCTATGAATATTTGTCTCTGCCCCATTGATGCTCTCTCAGCATAGGAAGGGAGACCAAACTATTGATAGATGACTATAATACCATGTGATGAGTGCTATAACAGAGTGATGTTCAAGCTACCATGGAGTTTAAGATCTTAGTCCTACCGGATAGCTGTGCCAGGCCATAATTCCTCTGCAATATTTAATGGGGCTATTAGAGAATTGGCAACTCAGTCCCTAAAACAATGATGAAAAGTACATTATATTCTGGCTCATTTTTATTTCAGATTAAACATTTTTGAGTTATTTATAGCTACATGGTTCAAAATTCAAGAGCCACAAAATGGAATACATGAAAAAACACTATCCCAGACTTGACATCCAGTAATTCAGCTATGTAGCACTTTCCGTGGCTGGGGAAGCCAATGTTATCAGCATCAACGGTTTTATATGTCTGTACATATATGATTATTTAGCTATATATGAACCTAATGATTTGCTGTCACATTTTCCATATTATTTGTGTATTATGTATAATATTATGTATACTAATAAGTATTACTTGTGTATATGCACATATATCAAAATATAGATTTTCAAATACACAGGCATAATTATTCACCTTTTCATAAGTGATAGTACATATATTATATATATGTGATATATATATATATATATAGTATCTATTTTATTTAATGGGGCTATTAAAGAAGTGCCAACTCAGTCCCTAAACCAATTATGAAAAGTACATTATATTCTGACTCATTTTATTTCAGATCAAACATTTTTATTTATATATATTATATATATAACTATTTATATATCTATATATAGATAGTTACATACATTATATATATAACTATCTATATATTTATATATAGATAACAAAAATGTTTGATATATGATAATCATATATATTTAGTATATATTTATATATGACAAATATGTGATATATAACAAATATAAAATATTTTCTGGAAATCACGTTCCCTCAGACATATGCCACTTGTCATCTTTTACCATAATAAGATGGTTTATTACGAGTATTCTTTTATAGGTTGTTCTGATAATAGTGTCAATGAATGTTACAGCAATGCTCAGGGCAACAAAAGGATTTTGACAGACTTTATGATGTAACAATGCTTTCCAGTCCAGCCTGCAATATATGAGAGTGTTTGTTTTTCTATCCTTGTATTAACTATTCACTAAGCAGATTGGCTTTTGTTAATTTATTATGCCCCAACTGCTCTTAAATTGCTTAATTATGAGACATTTAATTCCATCTATGACCACAGATCTGTTTGGGAAATTGCCAGAATCACTGAAACATTGAGATAAACTTTTGTATCTGGTAGAAGGTACTCTGGATGCAATGTCACATATTTGATTTGAGAAGCTTTAGAAATAATTTTCTAATTTATATTTAAATAACCATGGTAGCATTTGGTTTATGGTGACCTTGCATTTCTAGATTCATTTAGGAAGTGTCATCATTATAAAAATCTAATGTCCTCAGGAACATTCCAGCCCTCCTTCATTCAAACCTCCTTTTATTCTGTTTATTTGTTATGATTTTATTTTATAATACCATTTTATGATGATCTGTTTTATCATTCAAGTTGTACATATTCCTTGTGTTATAATCATTGCACACAGTGTTTTACATCACACCGAAGCTATGTGCATATGGTTTAGTCTTTAGTTAACTGGTGAGATGTCATCTCAGTTTAATCCATGAACTATTTCTTTGTCTTTTGATGCTATCAGTTGCCTGATATAACTTGTTTCACTCCTTCTGTGCTATAGTACCTCGTACCTAAGCCTTCTGCCTTCTGTAGCAATGCTGTTAGGCAAATCTCCATCAACTGTATCTTGAGGGCTGTGCTGTATCACAATGGGAGTGTTTGGTTAAAATAAGTGAGACCTTGGATTTAAGTCCCAGCTACACCAAAAAAGAATAATCCATTCCCATGTTCAGACCTAACAATGTTTCAGCAACTTCATCTGCCTCATATAGCTTTGTCACCTCTTATGCCAATCATTATTTTGTTCCATCATCCTCAGCTTTCCCGTCTCAGTCACTCTGCCGACTGCTTTTGCCTCTGCATCCAGGCACTGCTGCCTCCTGAATCCCTTATCTTCCTTCCTCTTGTTTTTGCCTCCTGTTTTCATAGAGATCAGTCTCTAGTCTTTCATGATGCAAACTTTCATTTTTCTCCAACTCTTGATATAAAGAGTAATCTTGTTAAACAAGTAATTTGGTAAAGATCCTGGTTTAGCAAGGCATTCTAACTAGTGAGGATTCTAAGCCCAACATGTTTCTTTTACTGAAACCGTGAATAGCAGGATTTCATTATTGGATCTGTGGCTGCTAAGACGTCTTCTCTTCTCTATGGTATGTTTTCCTCTCTAGACATTCCAACACTCTAGTGTTTATGCCTACTGTTTGGAATGTCCATGGTGAATGTGTTCCTTTTCAGATTTCTGTGCTGGAGATTGACTTGAGACTCCAGTGCTGGTCTTTTGAGGGACTATTTCTCCTCTTATTTATTTGCACCCTATTTATGAGATCTGGGATATGATATAACAAAATGGGCTTGGATTTACAACACTTAGTCTTGATTATCAACTTTGTCAAATTGAGATGTACCCAAGAGATGAATAAAATTCAGATATGGATGTTTCCAGAGAAGACTAACTATGGGGTAAGACATTCTCTCAACATGGCTGCTGCATCACTGGCTAGAGCCTAGGTTAAATACAAGGGAAGAAAGAAGAAAGTCTGAGGTATAATCACTCTCTTTTGATGCTTTCTGTCCACCATGATTGGAGTGCTGGCTTTGTTCTACCCTGGCCTCCATCCATGGTAAATTAGTAATTCTGAAACCATTAGCCAAAATAAATATTTCATCCCTTATTCTTAATTTATTTACCTCGGGCATCTTTGTCTAACATATGACACAATCACCAGGTCAAAAAAAAATCAATTAAGTTCTTAAATTTTGACACATAGAGTCATTATATCCTATTATGGAGTTTCTTTGTGCCAAAAGGTAGTTAGTATTTTTTAAATATATAAATATGATATGCATAGTGGTCATATTAGTTCACGTTAGATTGAACTGAGTCAGAGTTTAACTCCATCTTTTTCTACCCTTTTAACTGTTTAGAGTATGTTTCCAGAGGCTGAGATGCCTATAATATTTAATTATGATAGTTCAGTGAGAAAATGCATGCAGAAAGTATGACACAATGTCAGACATATAGTAAGAACTCAATAAATATTGTACGATATTGGTGTGAGGGCGTTGGTGAGAGAAAATGAACAGTGCTCAGATTATGTTGCTCATTAGAACGTGGTTATGTGGAGAATGGCCATCTGACTTTATAAACATCCTCTGTTACTCTGTAAGTTATGAAAGCTCCACAAAAATGTGCCACTCGAGAATGGCATGTCTCATATTCTTCTATCCCACAAAGCCTTTTTCTTTCTAGACGTGGTAACGAGATGAAGAAGATCTTCACTAACTTTTGTGATTTAGCGTTGCTTCTTAGATCCTCTCTCAACCTGTAGAATAGATATAGAGAGAACAAAGACCCAGTGCCGGGAATGAAAGGCAGAGATTAGAGGAGCCACTGGTGCTGCTTTAGTGCAAAGGCTCTGTCTGTCACGATGATGAGTGGCTTCCCCTGGAACAGTCTCAGAAGCAGTGCCACAGGTCAATAGCATTGGAAATGAAGAAGAGAAAGCTGATGGAGATGGAGGCACACATCTAAGAAGAGTGTTCATTGCCAAGGCCATTTCGTGTTAAGTCATAGAGGAGACTACTCCATTGTGTGCGGTGGTTCCTATCATCTTATGACAATGGAATGTGCTCCCTGCAGGTCTATAGCATATTTGCTGAGCTCTAGAGTAAGATCTCCAACTAAATCCACCTACTTACCCATCTGGGATTCTGAGGATCATTGGTACCTCGACTCCATCCAATAGTTATCACACTACCCTATTTCTATCACGATCTCTGTAGAACCAAAGTTAGGAAAAAGCAGAGACTCATAAACATGGAATGGCTTTGACTTCCTGATGTTGATATTGGCTGTGATGGTTTGTATATGCTTGGCCCACGGAGGGGCACTATTTGGAGGTGTGGCCTTGTTGGAGTACGTGTGGCCTGTTGAAGTAGGTGTATCACTATGGGCGTGGGCTTTAAGACCCTATTCTTAGCTGCCTGGAAGCCAGTATTCTGCTAGCAGCCTTCAGATGAAGATGTAGAACTCTCAGCCCTGCCTGCACCATGCCTGCCTGGATGCTGCCATGTTCCCGCCTTGATCACACTGGACTGAACCTCCGAACTTGTAAGCCAGCCCCAGTTAAATGTCCTTTCTAAGAGTTGCCTTGGTCATGGTGTCTGTTCACAGCAGTAAAACCCTAACTAAGATACTAGCTTATCTGAAAATCACTCAGGCACTTACGAGGAAAAGCGGTGAACCTGGAATGAGTAGAACTGTTTCCTAGACCTGATTCTGCCCATTGTTCTGGTAGAAAACTCCTAATGCCTCAGTACTCCACTTTCCATGTCTATTCATTATTGCATCCTTTTGGCTGGATTGTTTAGTAACCATAGTTTAAATATCCCAGAAGCCAGAGTCTTTACCCATAAATGTATGCATGATGCAATGTTACAGACAAACAAAAATGCACCACACATATGCAGACATGTTTGTGGAACTAGATAGGAATCTAACATACAAATTACATCTAAAATACAAATGGGATACTCAGATCCTCACACTTTTGTGGCCAAGAGCTTTACCCACTGAGCCATCTCCACAACGGCCTGATTCTTGCAGCGTGACATTCCTTCACAATCAAGGCTTCTATCAGTATTGAGGAACGTATGCTAACAACTTGTAAGGTTCCATTCAAGGAAAGTTACACCGAGGTTTGATAAGGTGTTCTTGAGTCATATGGCGTGAGCACATCGTGGATATGGCGTATGCATTATCCCATAAGGAAAAAGAAAAGTCAACTCTCTGATTTCCATACCTGTCTTTCCATATTTCTTTGTGTGTGTATGTGTGTGTGTGTGTGTGTGTGTGTGTGTGTGTGTGTGTGTGTGTGTGTCCATTTTGGTACGTATTTCCGGAGCCTTACAGATACTTCCCTCAAATTTATCTCATTACTCTAGGTTAAAGTTACCTGAACCAAAAGGCAGGCATGGTGGCATGAGCCTGAAGTCCCTGTCAGAGGGTGGGGAGGCCAAGGAATGGAACAAATGGGGGGAGGCAGGAGAATCAGGAACTCAAGACCAGCCTGGACCACATGAGGCCTGGTCTCAAACAAATAAAACAGGGGTTAGATGACATTATAATGTTTCTAACCTCTCAAATACTATTATTCTAAGCAAAGCATTTTACTTGTTCAGATCACCGTGGGGGACTTTGGAGTGCTCCAAGTGACTCTTTTTCTAGAGCTTTCAGACCAGCAATTTAAGTTCTTTCTTTTGTCCTATTTTTTTTTTTATCCCTATCTTAAGGGTAATATTGACAGAGTCTGCCAGCTCTCAGGGAAAGTTCAGAATGATGTGACTTTTTCCACATGGGAGATTATTATGTTCCAGAATAATATTTCTAAAACCCAAGGTGAAAGATCTGGGGGAGTCACTGTGTGCTGACTTCAGCTGAGAGTGGAATGTCGCTATTGTGGTTTATATTCCCACTTAATTGAACCTCCAACTCTGTCTTGGGGAAAGTACGATATTCTACCCTTCATGTTTCATCTGAAATTGTATCTCTGCGCATTCCTATTTAACCAGAAATTGGTTTCATGTTCACAGTCATCATCATTAGCAGTTCATCTAATACTGTTCACCCCAGCATCCAGCGGTCCCCTTCTTGATCCATTTAGCTGTTCATTCCAGAAATACTGTTTAGTAATGGATCGTCGCTGTGTGCTGAGTGTGGGGTTAAGATTTTGAAAATCCCATCTCTTGTAATCCAGTTTCAACTGTTTCTTTTCTGGCATCTGGAGGCTGAATTCTGTTTTTCCATGGCATGAAACTAGCAGGAAATGTGTTTTATTGCCCCAAAGCCTCTGGGCCATTCTATTTGCCCCGTGATATTTAGTAAGGACTGAATCAAAGGATGAAGGCCAGGCAGCGCTTGTTTGGCAGAATTCCTATATTTTAGGGCTAACAGGAGGTAATTTCTTTAGTCTGTAATGGGGGATTCTGGAGACCTTACACAAAGATAGGGGCTCAAAATTAAATGTATCCGTGTTCACCAAGTGTCCTCCTTAGGAATGTTTCCTCCTCATGTTTACAGACAGGTTAGTGGGTGTGTCTCCCTCTGCTAGAAGCTCAGAAAGGTCGTGTGGCTAATGTGTGCACAGCTCAGGTTCCAACTAGGCATCCTTGTCATCAAAACTAATTCTTTCCCCACAGCTTCTTGGTGAAGAGAAAAGGCAAGGAAAAGCCTAGGCCTGAGGGAGCCAGACATTTATTTTTTTTTTTGCAGCAGAATGAACATCTGAAGTCACTGGACAGAACACAACACTGGAGACCGATGGGCACGACCTACTCTATTGTTCGGGCTTCCTGATTCAAATTCTAAGTTGACAAAAGGCTGCTCAAAGCCTGATGAGAAAATTAAGTGTTGTTGCAAAGCCAGGAGACAAATACCCTGTTTACCTGTTGAAACAGTTCCCTTTCCATCCATCCATTCACCGTTTCAGACTGGGAGCCACCTTCCTTTGTAATATATTCGGTACACCATATGAACAACTACTTTTATTTATTTGGCAAGTGATTTTGAGCCTTCTTTTTTTTTTTTAATACCTCAAGCTTTTAATCACATTTATTCCAGGGACGTAAAAGCCTAAGGAAGCCAGTTTCTGGAAATGTCCTGCCCTTTGCAAATGAAGTCTTTCCAGGGAGGGACACTCTCCCTGTTATAGATTAGAGTCTTTAACTCAGACTGATGAGAAATCATTTTAATTAAGGAATACCCCCAAGTCTTCCCTAACAGCTAATTTTCTTGCAAGTCGGAAAAGCTAAAATTGAATGAGGGGAAAAAAAAAAAGGTTCACACTATTTCTAAAATAGCTTGATATATTTGGAAGTGAGATTTCATGAGTGTGTTCTTGTGCAAATGTAGAACGCCAGAAATCCTGGGTGAGAGAAGTTTAACTGTGTTGTGGTTTTCACAATCATCAAATATCAGAGGAAATACATGTGATTGCTGTACGAGTTCTGCATCCCATAATATGCCATTATGCCTGGTTGTGAGTTTCCTCCTGATGGGGTATATGGAATCAAGGATTGCATATTTTTAAAAGGAAAGAAACCTCCAGCTGCTGTGTTTGCTGATAGAGTAAGGAGGCGGATGGTAGAGTCTTGAATATTTTAGGTCCGTAAATATGTAGCTAACTGTACTTGGGAAATCATGCCTTAGATACTGCTATTTGAGACAGTGTATGTAGCCTTTGCCTCCTCTGTAATCTGTGGTATCTTTTGGACGTTTGGCCACAGAACAACAGGTAGTGCCTAGCGTTAAAAGCTGGAATGCCAGTTACTATGGAAACCAGATGCAAATTTAGATTTGCGTGTCCACTGTGATGCACAATAGAAAAGAAAGTGCCGTAGCAGAAATGAAAGAATTGAAATGAGATTCGCATTCACGTCTCCTAAGACTTAAAATATCTGCCAATATCATATGATGGTGAATAAGTGATGATTTTTCAACCTCAGCTTCCAGTCAAACTTACAAGGATGATGATATTAAGAACATCTCTGAGATGGTTGACATTTTCCTCATTCTCCTAAGTTCCCCCTTGTCAGTATATGTCTAAGACACTCTATCTTGGAAGCTTGCAAAATTCTGTAAATGTATGGATACTGAAAATAACTTAGTAAGTGCTTATTATATACAGCTTATAAGATGCAAAAAAGAAATTTAAGTACTTTTGGTCACTCAGCCAAAAGGATCAAGATTATGTTTTTTTGTCCCTGGAGTCTAGGTTGGCCAAAGTCACTTACTGTTGATACCAGGGGAATGGAGGTCCCTGATTCCAACCGCTTGACTTGGGAATGGAGTCCATTGCCTCAGAGTCAGGAAGGAATAAGTACCCAAAAGACATTTTTTTTTTTGAGCTGAGGACCGAACCCAGGGCCTTACCCTTGCTAGGCAATCGCTCTACCACTGAGCTAAACCCTAATCCCCCTCAAAGACAAATTGAGTGCTGTTTCAATAGCAGAGTGAAAGGAGCTCTGACAGCCAGCAGCAGCACACTTCACTATGATGAGGAGACAGAGGGTGTGGCCGGGTTCAGTGAAGAAGTGAAAAGGAGCTCTGTAAATAAGTAAACAAACGCCTGCATTCGAATTATTAGAAAACGGTGACTACTGCTTTTCACATTCACAGTGCCCACAAGGAAATAAAAGAGCCATCCAGATGAAAGCCACACCTTAGATACATGTAATCGTTCCACAGAGATAGTCCAAGCCTGTGTGCAAAACCAGAGACTTTAAGGAACACACGCACCATTTCCCTAAACATATGTAGTATGTACAAAAAAACAAAACAAAACAAACAAAAACAACCCCCCCACCTATTTAGAAAAATGTCATTTTCCCCAGTGATAGGACAAAATGCAAGGCTCCTTTGCTGTCTTGCCAGCGTTACATGGGCAGAGACTCTGATACAGCTGAAATCATCAGTCGCAGCAACAATGACCACGGCACCACTTTACATTGACCTAATATTTCTGTTTAGAAACCTTATGCTCTTCTCTATGCAGGGGAGATAACACAGGAGGAGGGGGGGAAATGACTGAGTTGTACATGGATTGCTATGGAAACAGGAGCTGACCAATCAATGGAGAGTCGTCAGAACATATGCCTCCTCTTCACTGCAGACATGATGAAGTGATGTTCGGATATAACAATCCTTTTGGCTCTGATGCCACGTGTCGCGATAGTTTCTCGGCATCCATTAGAAGACAAATGTCTGTTGTGGTTTTTTTTTTTTTTTCTTTTTCTTTTTAAAGTCAGACATGTGAGTTCTTACTCTTGCAGTTTCCAGGCTTCGTGTGCAGACACACACCATCTCTCCTTTCTATAAAGTAGTGTGTACATTTCTCATATAATCTCTAAGTAGGGCCCCATTCTCTGATGCTCTAATCCTCATGCAAGCCAGCTCATAACCCCTCCCTTCTCCTCACTATCCCAAGACACCCCAGTCGGCTACTATGTAGCCATTTCTACAAGATCAAGAAATAGATAAATAGGAATTGATCCAAACCTCTGCCTGATTTTAGAGCTAATGAGAAAACAGTTGAAGAAATATACTAGCTTCAGAACAAAAGAGCCCAACCGTCAGAAACATGAAGAAATCATTGTCATATTTGAGTTGAGATGATAAAAACACCTGTTTGGGGGAAAATAAAGTTAAAGAACCTTTAGATGCACAGTCTAAACTATAAACAGGAGTATGTGAGATTAGCCCTGTTTGGAAAAGTGTCTGAGTTTCTTTCAAGACTTCTGGATCTTCAGAAGATGTTTGCCTTATTTGACCTAAAATGAATTTCTTATGACACAAATTTTCTTTACAAGAGCTTCAGTGAACAGAAGGGGATGTGGACTATGACGATAAAGACAAACCCAGGCCCTCTAATCCTTGCTACCATAGTTGCATGAAAAGATTTAAAGGGCTGGCTTCCATTGAGCAGATTAAACAATAAATAAAGTCTGCTGACATTTAAGCCTATCTCCAGATCTCACAGTAAATTTAGGAGGATGATTGAATACTAGCCTTAGAGCTCATACCATCCAAGTAATTCACTGGGGGACCAATGTGATAATGCATCGAAGCTCTTACTGTCTGGCCTTACTCAAGAATTAAACTACACACACACACACACACACACACACACACACACACACACACACACACACACACACACACACACACATTGAACTAAGGCTTTTTTTAAGGCAGGGTCTTACATATTAGAACTGACCATGAATTTGGGCTAGGATTATAGCCAAACCACCTTACCTAGTGGGATGCACACAGGACTTAATATACCCAAGAAAGTGCTCTATTAATTGGGGCACTTCCTCAGCCCCAAACAGAGATTTTGAAAAACCTGATGCTTATCTCCATGAATTTTGGGGGGAATGTTTCTTGGAACTTGTGATTTGCTAATGCACAAGAAAAATATCCTGGGCTCATGGGATATATATATTTTCTCAGGATAGTAATAGCAGGAATCAATACATTAGGCAAACTGTATTAGGAAGCACATGTTCCTGTTGAGACGGTCAGTGTTATCTAATTCTAAAATCCATGCCTTTCTCTGTTTCTCAGAAGCATTTGGTTCAACTGAACCTAGTCCCCTTAGTCTCATGTCATGCATCGCATAGATGAAGGTATGTGTTTGGCGTATCTTTCAACTTGACTTTGTGCTGGGTATTTTGGATCCCACAGATCATATGACACACTTTATCTCCTGCACCTTTCTTCCCTGGAAGTCCTCTCTTACTTCTTGAGCTATTCATGGTTTCCTTTCCCCCATAACCGGTCTCTTTTATCTGTGCCATAAACAACAGGCTTTGACATCTCCAATCTCTGTGTCTTGTCTCAGGAATTCACTGCTTTAACAAATACCTAGTGAGCATTTCCTCTTTTATAAACATGCCATGAAGGGTTGAGAATTCAACGGTACACAAGGAAGGCATGAAGATTACAGTGTAGTGGGGGGGAGGGGGAGAGGATAGTAAAGGAGAAATGGATAAAAGTGCATATACAGTGTAATGATTTCCCTGAATGAACCAAAGAGGACAAAGCTAAGAACACAGGAGACCAATGGTTACATAGACTCTCAGAAGAAACATTCAGGCAGAAATTGAATGGTGAAAACAGTCTAGTGACTTTTCATAGGAAAGATGTCTCGGGAGAGGAGGAAACAAGTTAAGATGGGAGAATGCTGCTGACATTTGTGAATGGATGAAAATCAACACACCCCAGAGTGCTTTAAAAACAAGTTTAGAGAGAAGCAAGTAAGTCAGTGTTGGGGGAGGGTCTCATAATTAACTCTCAGTATACTTTGAAAGCATCGAACTATTTAAAGCAAAAGATTGATGTAACCTGATTTACATTTTGCTTTTACTCTTGCCATTAAGAAGAAAGTAAAATTAACTAAGAGTCTGTTGGAGTACAATGGGTGCTGAGCTAAGGCAGTTAACAGAAGGAGATGGGTTGGGGTGCTGTATAGACATCCCTCAGTATCCACAGGACATAGGCTTTAGGAATTTCTGCAGATATCAAAATCTGTGAATTATCAAATCCCTCATAAAATATTTACAAACTTTTCACATACTCAGTATTTTAAAAATAATTTTTATATTACGTAAGGTACGTAAATACGTAAATAGTATTGAATAGTTGCATCCTGGAAAAGAGAGCCTTGACCGAGGAAACACCTCCATCATGGTGACCTAAGGCCCAGGCTTGCCTAGCATTTTTTTCTTGTTTGAAATAGATCATTTATTGGTACTGTGCAAAAGTGTTCATTTTTAGACACCAGATGTGAAGAGTATAATCTGCACATACCTGACTGCCTGTTGTATCTTTCATTATTAATGTAGACGTATTTATGAGTACTTTATTGCAGTAAATTTTACACAACTCAGGTGGTGATGGGCCTTGTATTACTTTTTGGGCTTACAGCAGCACATAAACTAGGTATTCAGGATCTCTGAGGCTTTGGGTAATTACAATTGAAAAGGGTCCATCCTTAGTGATAAAGAAATAAAAATCGAGATGTAGAATGCATAGGAATATATTTTTACTGAATACTGGTTCTAGCTTATCTCTGACATAGCTCCAGTGTTCTTAGTATCCTTTCTTTTTTTTTCTCTTATTTTTTTTAACATTACATTCTAATTGCAGGCCCCACTCTCCATTCCTCCCAGTCCTGTCCTTACAAATCTCCTTCCCCTTTTCTCCTTCCTGTTCTCCTCACAGAAAGGGAAGACCCTCCTCCTCCTACCTTGGGTACCACTCCATTCTGGGACACGTGGGACATTTAGTCCTAGTAGGACTAAGAATGTCCTCTCCCACTGAGGCTCAACCAGGTAGTCCAGGTAGGAGAAGGTGATTCAATAACTGGCAACAGAGTGAGAAACAGCCTCTGATCCAGTTGTCAGGGGACCCACATAAAGACCAAGCTGTATACTCACCACAAATGTTGGGGGCCTAGGTCCAGTACCTGAAAGCTCTTTGGTTGGTTATTCAGTCTCTGTGATCTCTGATGGGCCCAGATTAGTTGATTGTGTAGGTTTTCTTGTGCTGTCCTTGACCTCTCTGGTTCATTCACTTCTATCCCCCAGCTCCTTCAGACTTCCAGAGCTCCATCTGATGTTTGGCTAGGGGTCTCTGCACCTGTTTCTATCCATGCTGGATAGAGTTTCTCAGAAGACAGTTATGCTAGGTACCTGTCTGCAAGGATAGCAGAATATCATTAATAGTGTCAGGGGTGGGCTCTCTCCCATGGGATGAGTGTCTAGTTGGGCCAGTCATTGGTTAGCCTTTCCCTCAGTCTCTGCTCCATCCTTCTCCCTGTGTATCTTGAGGCAGGATACATTTTGGGTTGAAGGTTTCATGGTTGGTTTGATGTCCCTCTCATTCCACTGGAATTCCTGACTGGCTACAGAAGGTTGCCACTTCCATCTCCATATCCCCCACTGGTAGGAATCTCAGCAAGGTTAACCCCATAGACTCCTTTTAGCCTCCCCCATCCTAGGTCTCTATTTGGTCCCATATATGGCCCACCTACACAAATTTCTATTCTCAGTCTCAGCCCTCTTCCACACCACTCCCCTACACCTGACTGCCATCCTCATACCCTCCTTCCCTCCCTCTCCTACCCAGTTTTCTCTCTCCATCCACCTCACCTGTCAATCATTTCCTTGACTGATGATTGATGTGGGAGGGCCCAGCCTACTGTGGGCTTTGCCACATATCGGGAGGTGGTCCTGGGTTGCATTAAGACTGTTAACTGGAGCAGAGGAGGACTTACATAAGGAACATAGGAAGAAGGCTTCCTTCATGGTCTCTGCTTCTGTTCATGCCTTCAGATTCCTACTTGAGTTCCTCCCCTGTCTTCCCTGATGTTGGACTTTAACCTATAAGCCAGATAGATACTTGCCACCACAGGTTGCTTTGGCCATAGCTATTTAATCACAAGAACAGAAAAGTAAACTATACACTGTGTATGAACATTTCCTCCTAAATATAGGAGTATACAAGTAGAATTGATCATTCCTGTCAGTGCTAAGATTCTCGATCTACTTAATATGGACACTTGTATGCCGAGAGTGGAAGTGTTGATTTTGTCTATAACAATTCCTTCGCTTGAGACCCTTCCCTCATCCCAACATTGGAGTATTCTATATTGAACATCTCTGAAATGTCTGAGTTTTATTCGTGCACTCTACCCTGAATTCAATCCATTTTATATTATTGTTAAAATTCTGTATCTCTCTTCCATCTTCCATGTTCTCTTGTTTCTCTTTTTTTTCCATGCAGATAGAGAACTTTGACTCAAAACCTAAATCTGATTATTTCTGTCTCCTGATTATAAGTATTTCTCCCTCAATGCCTATAATTTGAATATGCAAACACTTTAAATTGGATTCCAGCCTGATTCCTGGTCTTACTCTATTTTAGCATTAGACTTTCTCTTTTTTTTACTCATTAGGATTTCTGTTTCATAACGAATTGTCTGTCATTTTTCAAAATTCTATTATCATGTTATTTTTTTAAAAAAAAAAACTTTTTTTTGGTACAACACCTAGAATATTTTTCCTCCACTTGGAAAATTCTAATTCATATGTCAGGGCCCATTCCTGTGTTTCTTTTCTACATACCCTCCCCGATTTCTGCAGACATTGGAACTTAACGGGTCTATCTCTGTTACCATTTCTCTCCTGCAACACTGACTTTATTTTATAACCTGATATCCGTGTGTTGTTTATCTGTGTCATCTGACTGTGTAACCATAGGACTAGAAGCATTGGAATCTTCTAATACTTTATTAAATATATGGATTCCTGGGCTACTCCTGTAATAGATGAATCAGGGTGTCTTTTAATGAAGCCCGAGGCTCCTCTTGATTTTAGCTTACCTAAGTAATTTTTATAAATATTAAACTTCAAGAATCACTGAAGTAAAGTATCAGGCCCATGGGGCAAGATCATACTGCACCTTTCTCTTATCTTCACCAATTAAAACACAGGCCTTGTTCGACATACTTTCCTTAATAGATAGTGATTTCAAACGAACGTATATTATTTATCTAACATACCACTATTCATTCAACACATAATTAACTTTGATTAGTACTGTGTTATTAGCAAGTTTCTAACAGTTTGATGTTTCACACATGCTGTGTGGATGCTTTAAGAACATGATATAACATTTCAAAGGGAAATTTAGACTTACATTCCTCCACACAATCTTCTGAAAAGAGAAAAAAATAAAAGCAAACGTCAATCTCCATTTAGAAAAGAGGCTTTCTGTATTAGCTAAGATATGTATGAACAATAAAGAAATACTAGAAATATTTTAAAACACAACCCCAGAAGATTCTCTAGGTGTTAAACCTCCCCTAGAACCAGCATCAAGTCTACCAGGGGCTGGGCTTACATTCACATATATCGATCTTGTTTTTTCTCACTTTGTGAGTACCCACATGTGTGTGTTCCGTGACCCTTTACTCTAAGGCCCCTTTTCTCTTCTTCATTCTTTCCTACTAGAAGTGATAACCCATATATTTAAAAAATAAACATGCTCCTTTCCCTTGGAATTGGCCCGGCCTGGCCTAATTCTGTAACCAGATTCTTGCTTCCATCTTTAGGTCCAGCCCTATTCCATGCCTCTGATACCTCTTATCTTCTGCCAAGGGCCCCTGTTGTCACTGTCCCCCATGGTTAATTAGCTGAATTCCCAAATGGTTCAGAGGCCCTACAGAAGTTAGAGGCGGCAGGAAAAGTATGGGTGACAGAAACTAAGGAGCAGAAATCCTGGAAAAGAAAAGACCATGGTCACAGGGTTTCCTCACTGTGCTTTAGAGGATTTGGGCCCAGCAGGTGAAGAAGCCTGAAGTGAGAGTAAAGAAAAAGGGACCAGCAAGACCTCATCAACTTGAAAATTCACTTACTAGGCCACTGCATTAGAATCAGGGTAAACTACGTAACAGTCCCCAAAAGTGCAAATATGTTTACTCTTTTAGGACTAAAAGACGAAGGGATTCATATTCTACCTGCACAAGAAAATGAGATAAAACTCTACACCAAATCTTCAGGAAAATGTTCCTCCACCTCTCTCACATCCCCCCATTCCTTGCCTGCTATAGTACATGGCATCTTTATGAGTCAAGTTCTTCCTGCTTCCTTCCAACTAACAAAGATTAAAAATAGAGAGACAATGTAGCCCTGTCCTTGAACAATCCACATACTCAAGCTTCAAGGCCAAATCAAAGAGTCTGTATACCTAGCTTGAATGTAGAGTCGAGGAGAAGGATCTTGCTGAGAACACCTGTCAAAAGCCCTGCTATTGCCCGAAGCACAACAAGCAACACAACTTTGCCCCATTAGCAGCATTAAAATCATTTCCAAACACAGAAATCAACAAGGAATGGAGGGAAATCATCTGCTAGTTTCATGAGCTAAATATTGTCAGTCCATGTATGTTACCCACATATTATTTTCACAAAACTATTATGTAGATAATGTACATTATTTCCCAATTTATACAGAATAAAGTGAGACTCAAATAGATGTTGGACACACAAGTGTTCCTTGGCTGTAAGGAGAAAACATACTGAGTAATAGTGATTACTGATAAAGTCTAGTATAGGTAGATAGAATTGACTGGTAGAGAACTGAGTGATTACAGTGGACTGTGTGTGTGTGTGTGTGTGTGTGTGTGTGTGTGTGTGTGTGTGTGTGCATATGTGTGTGTGTATTAGTTATTTTATATATTTATATTTCAAATGTTATCCTCCTTTCCCGTTTCCCGTCTACCAACCTCTGCTTCTATGAAGGTGCTCTCCCCACCCCCGACTCAGCCACGCCTGCCTCACCGCCATAGCATTCCCCTATGCT